>NC_135823.1:21579337-21878748 GCF_964213995.1 Mustelus asterias
CTGCGCAGCACTCAGCGCGCCCCGAGCGTGAAAGTCAAAGGCAGCGCTGATAGCACTACTGTCTGCACTGCCTTTGACTTTCCCTGGTGGCAGGGGGGGGGGATGTGACGTCTCTTCCCTGTGGGGGGGGGGGGGTCTGACGTCTCTTCCCTGGGGGGGGGGGGGGGGGGAGGGGGTGGGGGGAGGGGAGGGGTTGTGATGTCTCTTCCGTGGGGGGGGGGGATGTGACATCTCTCCCATGAGGTGTGGGGGGGGGGGGGTTTGGGGGGGGATGTGACATCTCCACCCCCCCCAGGGGCAGAGACGTCACATCCCCCCTCATCCCCCCCCCTCATGGGAGAGATGTCACATCCCCCCTCATCCCCCCCCTCAGGGAAGAGACGTCACATCCCCCCCCCCCCCCCTCAGGGAAGAGACGTCACATTCGCCCCCCCCCCCGTCAGGGAAGAGACGTCACATCCCCCCTCATCCCTCCCCCCCCTCAGGGAAGAGACATCACATCCCCCCCCCCTCAGGGAAGAGACGTCACATTCGCCCCCCCCACCCCTCAGGGAAGAGACGTCACATCCCACCTCATCCCTCCCCCCCCCTCAGGGAAGAGACATCACATCCCCCCCCCCTCAGGGAAGAGACGTCACATTCGCCCCCCCCACCCCTCAGGGAAGAGACGTCACATCCCCCCTCATCCCTCCCCCCCCTCAGGGAAGAGACATCACATCCCCCCCCCCTCAGGGAAGAGACGTCACATTCGCCCCCCCACCCCTCAGGGAAGAGACGTCACATCCCACCTCATCCCTCCCCCCCCTCAGGGAAGAGACGTCACATCCCCCCCCCCCTCAGGGAAGAGACGTCACATCCCCCCCCTCCCGCCCCCCTCAGGGAAGAGACGTCACATCCCCCCCTACACCGCCCCTCAAGGAAGAGATGTCACATTCCCCCCCTACCCACCCCCCTCAGGAAGAGACGTCACATCCCCCCCCCCCCCCCCAGGGAAGAGACGTCACATCCCCCCTCATCCCCCCCCCCTCAGGGAAGAGACGTCACATCCCCCCCCTCCCGCCCCCCCTCAGGGAAGAGACGTCACATCCCCCCCTACACCCCCCCCCTCAGGGAAGAGACGTCACATCCCCCCCTACACCCCCCCCCCTCAGGGAAGACACGTCACAACCCCCCTACCCCCCCCCCCTCAGCGAAGAGATGTCACATTCCCACCCCCCCCCCCTCAGGGTAGAGACGTCACATCCCCCCCCCCCCCCTACCCCCCCCCCCCCCGCCCCTCAGGGAAGAGATGTCACATCCCCCCCCTACACCCCCCCTCAGGGAAGAGATATCACACCGCACCCCCCCCCCCCCCCCCCCCCACCCCCCCCCCCCCCCCCCCCCCCCCCCCCCCCAGTGAAGAGACATCATCCTACCCATCAGGACCCCCGGAGCAAGGCCAGGATCCAGGATCGCAAGATGCTTTCGACGGACACCAGTGATCAAGGTAGATCGGGGGTCCGGGGGGTCCGATCCCGGGGGGGTGGGGGGCTGCTGGCGGGGCCTGCGTCCCAGGGTGGTCCAATCGGGTGGGGGGGGGGGGCTGCCGGGGTGGTTCGCGGGGGCGGTCCGCGAAGGGTGGTCGGGGGCGATTCGGCGGTTCAGTGGCTGAGTTGAAGCCCTATCGGACTTGAATTCAGCAACACGGTAAATGCGCGGGCGCCGATCGGATCGGAGCCTCGTAAAGTGGGACTCCTTGGGTAAGTTGGGCGCGGGCTTCATTATGCTGATTTAAATGCATGCAAATACATTTAAATCGGCCCGCTGGCCGATTCGGGCGCGCGCCGGATCGGCGCCCGGATCGGCCATTGGTAAAGGCACGATTGGCCTTGGGCTGGGTCTGGATCACGTTTTAGGCCCGATGCCCAACGTTACCACGAAAACGGGCGCGAAAGTTTGGTAAAATCGGGCCCAATATTAGCCCTTCAAATTATTTTTTAGTACCTGTCCAATAGTTTTTGTGATTTCTATACAGGGCCTCTACATCTCTCTTCGCCTCTGTTTTCCAACTTCTCATCACTTAGAAAATTCTCCAATTTATTTTTCTTAGGTCTAATGAAGATCCACATTTTTTCCAAACTGCACTCCATCCACTGTTTTCAGCATTCACTTAATCTATCAGAGAGTCAGTTCCTTTATAGATGTCTGCTCTCAGAAACGTTACTCACTGCACAACCTAACTTAGTGTTGTGAGCAATCCTGGTTACCCGGCTCACTATCCCTTCATCTAAGACTGCAGGATGACAAGATGGTCTGCTTATGGAAACCGCTCATAAATTATTGAGAGAACAATATTTAAAAAGATGCTTTGCATATAGTAGAACTCACATTTTTAAGTTCCTATCTATTCAGTTTTGGTTGAGACGCATTGCTCTGGGTGCCACCAGGTCCAGAGGTGGAGGCAGGCAGCCGACAGTAATAGCAACACCAGTTGGCATCCCAGTTTCCAATCATCATTCCCGCCTTCAGCGCGTTTCATCAGTGCAGAGATGCACAAATCCAATTGAAGTGCTTATTTTAATTCATCATCACCAAGTCTTCTGGTCATAGCCATGTTTGCACGTACACATGCCTGGGGATTGGTAGCCCAGAGCGTGGGTATCTGTCCGGTACCATGTTGCAGCCATATAAAACCTTGGTTAGGCTGCATTTGGAGTATTGTGTGCAGTTCTGGTCACCACACTACCAGAAGGACGTGGAAGCTTTGGAGAGAATGCAAAGAAGGTTCACCAGGATGTTGCCTGGTCTCGAGGGCGTTGGCTCGGAGGAGAGGTTGAATAAACTAGGATTGTTTTCACTGGAAAGACGGAGGCTGAGGGGAGACCTGATAGAGATCTACAAAACTATGAGAGGCATAGACAGGTTAGATAGTCAGAGGCTCTTTCCCAGGGTGGAAGTGTCGATTACAAGGGGGCACAGGTTCAAGGTGAGAGGGGGAAAGTTTAAGGGAGATGTGTGGGGTAGGTTTTTCACGTAGAGCGCTGTGGGTGCCTTGAATGTGCTGTCAGAGGAGGTGGTGGAAGCAGGCACATTAGCAACATTTAAGAGGCATCTGGATGGATATGTGAATAGGGAGGGAATAGAGGGATATGGACCGAGTAAGGGCAGAAGGTTTTTTTTTAGTGTAGTGAGGGGATCATGATCGGCACGGGCTTGGAGGGCCAAAGGGCCTGTTCCTGTGCTGTAGTTTTCTTCACTTTTTGCTCTTTGTCTTCCTAACCATTGCCAATGGCCACTCTACTCTGCACCCATTTGATACCAAAAGCTTTTGTTTGCAATCGTACACCAGAGTCTAGTTAGGTCTCACCTATTTCAGCATTGTGGCAGAGTTCAGTGAAACCCAGAATATTTAGTATTCTAAACAGGTGTTAGCTTTGCACAATCAACACTTGAATCCAACATCCATTTGGAAAAGCAAATGAGGCTTCTCCCTCAGAGAGGACTGTACATCAAAGCAAACAAAGCTCACATAATTCTGGCTTGTACCTTTCAGTGATACCTGGGAATAGCTGCTAATGTGCATGTCTGTCTACGTGCATCACTGAATCTCTGAGAACATTAAATAATTGGTTTTAAAATTTGTTTCAGTCTACAAAATATAAAATATTAAAGTCTGGCAAGCTCCTAGCTATTTATAACATACTTGAAAGTGTGAAAGACTTCAAGTTCCAACAGATGAATTTGTATTTGAGTAGCGTTGTAGCAGATACAGACAGCTACTATTGATAGGATGCTGCAATAGAGGCAGCAATTGAGTTAAGGTACATATCTCTGCAGTGGAGAGCTGATAGTGTGGAAAACATGTACTTTATGTACCTAAGGGAGAATGGTGAAGAAATACAATGGATGTTAGACTCATGGGGAGCAATTTTATCAGCCACATGAAGGCACTTTTGGAGGCAGGATCTTTGGAAAGATGAGCATCGGGCTGGCTCATTACATGATCATGTCCAGTGGGGAGGCACAGTGGCACACTGGTTAGCGCTGCTGTCTCACAGCACTAGGGACCCAGGTTCAATTCCAGCCTTAGGTCACTGTCTGCGCAGAGTTTGCATGTTCTCCTTGAGTCTGCGTGGGTTTCCCCCGGGTGCGCCGGTTTCCTCCCACAGTCCAAACGATGTGAAGGTTAGGTGGATTGGTCAGGCTAAATTGTCCTTTAGTGTCCTAAGATGTGTAGGTTAGGGAAATTAGCAGGATAAATATGTGGGGTTACGGAGATAGAACCTGGGTAAGATACTCTGTCAAAGAGTCAGTGCAGACTAGATGGGCTGAATGGCCTCCTGCACTGTCGTGATTCTATGTGATCTTGCTGGCTACTGACCTGGTTGGGGTAACTCTCAAATTCTTGGCAACTAAATTTCAAATGGTAAACTTCTTATAATGTGGAGATGCCGGTGTTGGACTGGGGTAAACACAGTAAGCAGTCTCACAACACCAGGTTAAAGTCCAACAGGTTTATTTGATAGCACAAGCCACTAGCTTTCGGAGCACTGCCCCTTCGTCAGGTGAGTGGGAGTTCTGTTCACAAACAGGGCATATAAAGACACAAACTCAATGTGGTGAACCATTGTTGGTTCCCACCAGGTAGTGCTGAGCCATGGTCTGGCCAGTACTATGAGTCTGTATATATGTCACTGTTGGGGTTAGGGTTGGGCTGTTCTACCTGTTAATATAGTCCTTATGGTACACCCCAGTCGGCTCCGCCTCCTGGGGAGAGGTATAAAGGTCACTGCTCTGCCTGGTGACCCTTTAGTCTGGGATCGTATACTGTATATGGTAGCTCTGTTATTGTTGGCAATAAAAGCCTTTATTTCCCGAGTACATCCAGCCTCTCGTGTGTTATATCGCGCATCACTCAATTTACAAAATAATGGTTGGAATGCGAGTCTTTACAGGTAATCAAATCTTAAAGATACAGACAATGTGAGTGGAGAGAGGGTTAAGCACAGGTTAAAGAGATGTGTATTGTCTCCAGCCTGGACAGTTAGTGAGATTTTGCAAGCCCAGGCAAGTCGTGGGGGTTACAGAGAGTGTGACATGAACTCAAGATCCTTCTTATAGCCAGTTGGTGAAGGAGGCAGCCATCTTTACTCAATGTTAGATTTATGCAAAATTTAAAACATTACAAATGTACAACCAGTGTCAATAAGTGACTGTTTATATTCTTTCAATAGAACCAGTAAATTAAACTAAAACAACAGGGGTGACAGCCTACGGTGGGCAAGGTAACCAAAATGTCAAAAAGAAACTTAACTAATGAAACCAGAATATCATTTCTGGGGATGATGATGTATTTCCAACTTCCGCTGCACCCACCAAGGCCTGAACCATACTGCTGGAGTCTGTGGCTGCGATTTTACAACCTCGCTCGGGCGAAACGTGTAAAATCCACCTGAGGCCAATGGAGGATTCCATTCTGCGAGTGATTCCGGGGCAGGCGTGGCGGTAAAGTTCTAGCCTGTATGCTCCTTCTCCAAGGCCACCCAGCTATGAATGTAGTCACGGTAGAGGGGTAGATAGTTGGGCCAGGTGAACCCCTTGACTGTCCATTATCTGGACCTGTTAATGGCCACCGTGACCAAGACCAGGAAGTGTCTCTTTACATGTACAGAAGTCATTATCCACGTGTAGACACTTAATCTTCACTTATACAACTAACACAAATTCAGGCAGATCAGTCATTCTGTCAGGATCTTCCTGACAACAGACATGTCTCCTGTTGAGGCCAAAGCCTGGTGGGTGGCTCCCCTTCTGCAATGATGGTCAGACATGCTTTATTTCTGGCCATGGTTTATTTTTAAGCACTCAAACGATTCAGAAGGAGCCACCCACCTTGAGGTGTCTCATTAGTGACAGCGGCTTGGGTCACTGTCTGTGGAGTCTGCACGTTCTCCCCATGTCTGCATGGGTTTCCTCCGGGTGCTCCGGTTTCCTCCCACAGTCTGAAAGAAGTGCTGGTTAGGTGCATTGACCATGCTAAATTCTCCCTCCGTGTACCCGAACAGGCGCTGGAGTGTGGCGACTAGGGGATTTTCACAGTAACTTCATTGCAGTGTTAATGTAAGCCAACAGTGACTAATAAATAAACATTAATTCTATCTCTCCAGGAGCCTTTGGTGCTCCCATTGGCCCTTTCATCTGCACAGCATGCCCGCTCTCCCTACTTGGACAAGGCTACAGGAGGCAGGCAATTATGTTAATTGGCTACCTCCAGGCTGGTGGGCCTCAGAAACCATCAGGGATTCCATCAGAAGAGGGTGCCACCTGAGCTTAAAGATGAAGGCAGTAAGATCCCGCCAGGGAATGCATTCATATCATCGTCATTACCCCTCTCCAAACGAGGGTGATTAGGCTTCATGATCTGTGTGTTCTCAGGTAACTCAGCAGGCCAATCTCAGAGCCCTGGGTGGGTTTCCTGGCCCTTTCCACTGGTGGGATCTTCTAGTCTCACCGAAGGCAAGCCCACATCTTCATCTGTCACAGCTTACCCTCTGATTTAAGCTTCTCTGCCATTCACAACTTCAGTTTTTTCTGTGGACTGCCTCTTATCATTTCCCCTAGTTTCTGTGGCTATGACTCATCTTTCATTCCCTCTCCCTACAGTATAAATATCTCCCACTTTCTATACCTTTTAGCTTTGACAAAGGGTCGTCTGAACTCGAAACGCCAGCTCTTTTCTCTCCTTACAGATGCTGTCGGACCTGCTGAGATTTTCCAGCATTTTCTCTTTTCGCTCCCCACAGCGAACTCCCCGGGGGCATGGCCAGCGAGGAACACATTGACTTCGGTCAGACTGGCACCAATGGTGACCCATCTCTGCCAGCAGAAAACCCGCCGTGAGGCGGGGGGTTGAAAATCCCCGGCATAGCTCTATGCTCTGAGGGGACAGGAATGTCCCTGAGGAAGGCCAATGCAGCCAGGGTTCAGCTCTCTTTCCTTCTGCTTCTGTCACTTCTCCACAGCAGAGTTTAAGCAGTCAGTTTCCAATTCCATTACACTGTGTTGAATGAAGCACCACCACATGGCACAGTTTCCAGAAAGTTCCTCCCAAGCACCATGTCAATTTGTGCCCTTTTCACTTCCATCGGAATGTCCTTAAAATGTTTCCTCTGTCCTCCTTGAGACTGACATCCTTAAGCTTTGAAAAGAGGATTTGATTTGATTTATTATTGTCACATGTATTAACATACAGTGAAAAGTATTGTTTCTTGCACGCTATGCAGACAAAGCATACCGTTCACAGAAAAGGAAACGAGAGAGTGCAGAATGTAGTGTTACAGTCATAGCTAGGGTGTAGAAAAAGATCAACTAAATGCAAGGTAAGTCCATTCAAAAGTCTGACAGCAGCAAGGAAGAAGCTGTTCTTGAGTCGGTTGGTACGTGACCTCAGACTTTTGTATCTTTTTCCTGACGGAAGAAGATGGAAGAGAGAATATCCGGGGTGCGTGGGGTCCTTAATTATGCTGGCTGCTTTGCCGAGGCAGCGGGAAATGTAGACAGAGTCAATGGATGGGAGGCTGGTTTGCGTGATGGATTGGGCTATGTTCACAACCCTTTGTAGTTCCTTGCGATCTTGGGCAGAACAGGAGCCACACCAAGGTGTGATACAACCAGAAAGAATGCTTTCTATAGTGCTTCTGTAAAAGTTGGTTCAGAAGCTGATTACTTGATATGTAAACTCAGCATCCCCAGTGGAGCTGATTTCAATTGATTATATAGTTGCAATGCTGGAGGAATTGACTTTGGTGAGGATGCTGTGATTCATTCACTTGTCCTTCCGCTGTAGACTTTGTGTTCCCTGTGGAGATACCGCTGGTGGAGGTGCTTTTGGTAGGTGCCCCAAATCTAACCACTGTATGAAAGGATGGTGCCAGGTTAGCGCTGCCGCCTCACAATGCCAGGAACCCGGGTTCAATTCCAGCCTCAGGTCACTGTCTGCGGGGAGAATGTGCCCATCAGGCCCTGCCCCCTTCAAACCACACCCCCTCAGGCCCCGGCCCCCACCCAGGCCCCACCCCTTGGCACTGCTACTTTGACACTGCTAGGGTGCCAGGGGCAATGTCAGGGTACTGCCTAGCCATGTCCCTGACCACCCGAGGGCTCCAATGGCCTCTAAGCCCCCTGCAAGGTCATCACATCTGGTCTCCATTTGTGGAGAGCAGGAGTGAATTCCGCTGGCTTCACTTTGCACCAGCAGGATGGGTGAGATCCAGGAGCCATGTTAAACTGGTCCTGCACATTTAACTGAACATTAAAATATGCTGGATAAAAGCAAATTACTGCAGATACTGGAACCTGAAACCAAAAGAGAAAATGCTGGAAAATCTCAGCAGGTCTGGCAGCATCTGTAAGGAGAGAAAAGAGCTGACGTTTCGAGTCCAGATGACCCTTTGTCAGAGGGCGGGGGGGGGGGGGGGTCGGGGGGGGGGGGGGGGGGGGGGGGTATATTAGGACACCAGATGGGAAATGGAAAGCAATGAAGGTGGACAGGGTGAAAGAGGCAAACAGAAATTCAGTCAGAGAGAGCAGCAGTACTTCTTCAAGGAAGTCATTCCTGGAAGAGAACTGGCAGTGAGTTAAACACTAAGGTAAAGGCAAAATACTGCGGATGCTGGAATCTGAAACAAAAACAGAAAATGTTGTAAGTCTTTCCTTTGCATGATGTGGAGATGCTAGCATTGGACTGGGGTGGGCACAGTAAGCAGTCTCACAACACCAGGTTAAAGTCCAATAGGTTTAGGTGGAATCAGGAGCTTTCAGAGCACTGCTTCTCACTCATCTGATGAAGGAGCAGCGCTCCGAAAGCTCGTGATTCCAAATAAACCTGTTGGACTTTAACCTGGTGTTGTGAGACTTCTTACTGTTTCCTTTACATGGACAGCACCATGTTGTCAACAACACAACTGCAAAACCAATGAAATGCAAAGAAACCAAAACGCTGGCGAATTATTTTTAATTTTGTATTTAAGTCAATTCCTAATTAATTCACAAAAAAATGGATTTGCTTCTTCTTGAAAGTTTATTTCCATGTAATTATGTTCTGCTATCGTGGCAATTATAAACACATATTTGCTCTGCAATGTACAGCATCAGTCTCCTGAGCCTGTCTGTTTGCAGCTCACATTAGAATGATTAATTGGGCTTTGAAACTCTGATCTTCAGCAGGTTTCTTGATGATTTTCTGATAGCAATTCCTCTCCACATCTGCAGCTTTCTCCTGGTGTGGGGAGGATGAAGGCTCCTTGCAAGGATAGGGCCATTGTATCCAGAGCGTCTCCGGCATCAGCCAGGAGGGTTATTTTTATGAAATTTGAAGGCAGAAACTATGAAGCAACATGTTTATTTTACAGTCCGTGAGGGAGCGGACTATTTTTTTCCTACAACACAAAGTGATTGTCTAGTTATGCAGCAAGCTGATCTCACCTCATTTTTTTCGCCCTGAGGTATAATTTCAACTTTCACCTAAAGAAACATATTTTATTAATTATCATTTCGAATAATAGTTCTTAAGAATAGTAAGTATTAACAAGTCGATGGTAATTTATTTTTCAAGCTCACATTAGCTCAGGTTTCAGCCTCCCTTTGTGGGCCGCGCCTGCAACATGTATTATTCAAAAGTAGCATCAGTTTGGAGCAAGGAGTTCCTAGAATGCCGGCTTCTCTCCATCCCCCCTTTCCAGAAGGTACCTGGGCTCCACATATCATGCTACCCACTCTCCTTGGTGTACATCTGAGCTTGTTTAACTTGGAAAGGAGAGAAGCTGATGTTTCTTATGTCTCTGCCCATTGAACCCATTCTTCAGTTTCTTTGGCACTGTAATACAGTACCAGCTTAGACAGATGGACAGCACCACTTCTGTGCCAATCTTCCCACAAGGGAAATGCTGAGTAAATATTTCTAAAATGAAAGGCATTGTAAATTGGAGTGCTTTGAATGTTGTTATTGCTTTTAATTTGATATACGAAGCGAGAAGTTGTATATTGTTCAGGTGACTCTTTACTATCAGGGATATGGGCATATCAGATGGCATGGTGGCACAGTGGTTAGCACAGCTGCTTCACAGCGCCAGGGACCCGGGTTTGATTCTGGCCTTGGGTCTAGTTTAATGGTGTGGGAGAGGTAGAAAGAGGGTGGGGCACGGGAAGAGAGAGAACAGAGGCAGAAGCGGAAAGAAATGCTTGAGAGGGGATGCAAATTTAGGAATGAAACTCAGAAATAATAAAACATGCAGTAAGGATAATAGAATTAAAAATAATTTCTGAATTTCCATACATTTTATTTTAAGGCTTTCAATTTACATTGGTGTTTTTATTTAATCATTATAAAATTATGCAACATAGATCTACAGATCTTGAGAGGTAGATCACATTGAAAGAAGTGGCTAGTGAGCTAGTGGATGGTTAGTACTACTGCCTCACAGCTCCAGGGAGCTGGGTTCAATACCGGCCTTGGGTAACTGTGTGGAGTTTGCACATTCTCCCCTTGCCTGCGTGGGTTTCCTCCGGGTGCTCCGGTTTCCTCCCACAGTCAAAAGATGTGCGGGTTAGTTGGATTGGCCATGTTAAATCACCCCTTGGCATCGGGGGATTAGCAGGGTAAATACGTGGGGTTACGGAGATAGGACCTGGGTGGGATTGCTGTCGGTGCAGACTCGATGGGCCGAATGGCCTCCTTCTGTACTGTATTCTATGATTATAATTTTTTTGCCTTATAGTGAATGATAATTATCATGAACTGTTTCCCCTTTTGCTTGGAGATCATCAAGTTAAAATGATGTAGCGGTCTGTTTTACAACAAAATAACCAGTGTAAAGACTGAATGGCTAATCACAGATTTCATAGATTAGGAAAAAACATCGCAGGTTGCGTTGTTCAGGAGGGTTCAAATCCACGAAGGCCTTTTAACTCCATGAACAATGTAACCATTTCCCTCATTGGGCTGTGTCTAAATGAGTTCCAGACAAAACACTGTGCAGATAATGCCTGCTCAATTAGAGGATTTTAGAGATCAAACCAAGAGAAAAAAAGGTCTCTTCACATAAGAGACAAAACTGACTCTCTTCCCTGCTCACACAGAACTCTTCCTCTCCTGACCCACAAGCGGCTGGCTTTGAAGGGGGAGGATAGGCGCACCCAAAGCACATTTCTATAAAGGATTGCTTTTGTTTACAAGGAATGATCCAGGAGACTGGTTAATGTAACAGTCTACATCTGGTTGATTACTGATAGAATCATTATACATTGCAGGGTTAGTCGCATGTAAAGCTTTTAATACTCTGACTGTAGTTAAACGATTTTCCATATCATTGTCTGATGATTAATATCAGACTTCCCCGAAAAAAAAAATGCAGCCATTTAGTTTGTGTTTTTAGGAGACGGGTTTTGACAGGAGCTGCCAGCGGAAAGCACCTGATGATTTTCTGTAGGTCAGATGTTATCTATTTCTCTCTTTCTCTTTTCCTCAAAGGTTGGAAAATTAGGCCTGGAGCAAGTCTTCGAGTTAATATGTCTCATGTTTCCCTGAGGACTGGAAAACTATGAGTCATAACTCACTCCCCGCCAAAGTCCCTTTGACTTGTATAGCAGTCTATGATGCACCACTGGTAGTGGCAATTTGATTTGATTTTCCACACTGTTTCTTCCAATCGATTGGGGCGGCGTGGTGGCACAGTGGTTAACACTGCTGCCTCACAGCGCCAGGGACCCGGGTTCGATTCCCAGCTTGGGTCACTGTCTGTGTGGAGTCTGCACATTCTCCCCGTATCTGCGTGGGTTTCCTCCAGGTGCTTCGGTTTCCTCCCACAGTCCACAGATGTGAAGATTAGGTGGATTGACCATGCTAAATTGACCCTTAGTGTCAAGGGAATTAGCAGGGTAAATACATGGGGTTACGGGGATAGGGCCTGGGCGGGATTGTTGTCGGTGCAGGCTTGATGGGCCGAATGGCCTCTTTCTGCACTGTAGGGATTTTATGATTGTCACGTGCCTATATTTCTACTGCATGTTTTGCCTGCTTGAATAACTATTGTCTGCCCTTTACATATAATAGATCTGCTACCAAAGTAAAGTGTAGCTCATCTTGGTGTGTATGTATTTCAAATTTTCAAAAAAAGGAAATTTGAGCTTATTCCATTCTCCTGTTTCCAAAATACTCTGGTCCTACTTCTCTCCTCAGTTCTGCAATTTAACAAAGTTGTTCAAAACGTTTGAGGCCAACTAAATGTCAGATGTGCACTCTGCCAAAGGATTCCAAGAAAAAGATTTCCAAGGATGTTACTGGGACTGGAAGGTTTGAATTATAAGGAGAGGCTGGATAGGCTGGGACTTTTTTCCCTGGAGCGTAGGAGGGTCAGAGGTGACGTTATAGAGGTCTATAAAATCATGAGGAGCATAGATAAGTTGAATAGCCAAGGGGTGGAATTCTCCCACAAAAGTTCTAACTGTCGAATTTGCGGGAAAGCTGGAGTAAATCACTCTGTTTTTTTCAGTGGGAATTCACACTAGAATCTCCCACACTCTGTGCAATGCAGAGGCCACCAGCGTGAATATCATTAGATTTCAGGGGAGGGCCTATTCCTGCCCGGGAGGCTGAAACCAGCGAGTCTCCGCGCGTGCACTGTGGCCCCCAACTGTCAGCCTCCCTGTTTGCTGGCCAGCTTGATCACTGGCCAGCCCGGGACCCCCACAGTGCTGCCTCCTTCAAACCCCCCATGGCCTGATCGCGGCCCTCCACCACCCATTCCCGGGCCAGCCCTGTCCCGGCCAGCCCCAAGCCCGAACCGATCTCCAGTCCCCACCAACACAGATTCACACTTCCCAGCAGTCCCGACACCACCCCCCCCCCCCCCCCCCACACCCCCCAGCCCATCTCAATCGCTGGCCTCCCTCCTGCCCCGATTGATCTTCATGTAGAGTGGCAGCAGGACCCGCATCCCTTTGGCACTGCCGGTGGACAATGCCAAGGTTCCCCCAAGCATGGGCACTTTCCCCTTGGGCAGTGCCGGGGGCACAGGCGGCACTACCAGGGTGCCCATGCCTAGGAGGCACCACCCCCTCCCGCCATCCGACCCCCGGGGGGCCCCGATTGCCCCCTTCACTCCAGTGGGGTCAGGGCGCTAGTACCCCAAAAGTGGGGAGCAAGTCTGAACCCAGCTGGGGTGGGGGATGCAAGCGGCCCAGAGAATGCAATCCCGGGCCCACTAATCACATTAAAATGACATTAAAATGAGATGTAAAGTACTTCATAGAATCATAGAAACCCTACAGTACAGAAAGAGGCCATTCAGCCCATCGAGTCTGCACCGACCACAATCCCACCCAGGCCCTACCCCCATATATTTTACCCGCTAATCTCTCTAATCTACGCATCCCCAGGACACTAAGGGGCAATTTTAGCATGGCCAATCAACCTAACCCGCACATCTTTGGACAGTGGGAGGAAACCGGAGCACCCGGAGGAAACCCACGCAGACACGAGGAGAATGTGCAAACTCCACACAGACAGTGACCCAAGCCGGTAATCGAACCCAGGTCCCTGGAGCTGTGAAGCAGCAGTGCTAACCACTGTGCTACCGTGCCACCCACCTAGTGTTCCCACGGTTTCCAGCGTGAATGAGATGGCGCCGGATATCCAGCGCTGGGAGATGCGCGCGCGGGGGAACGTAAGCACGAATCCCGCACATGCCCGGAAGCGAGATTCTCCCATCACTCTGTGCTAGAAAATTAGCACGGCGGGTGGGAGAATCGTCCCCAAGGTCTTTTCCCCAGGGTAGGGGAGTCTAAAACTAGAGGGCAAAGGGTTAAGGTGAGAGGGAAAAGGTTTAAAAGGGACCTGAGGGACAACTTTTTCACACAGAAGGTGGTGCGTATAGGGAATGAGCTGCCACAGGAGGTGGTAGAGGCGGGTATAATTACAACATTTAAAAAACATTTGGACAGGTACATGGATGAGAAAGGCTTAGAGCGATATGGGTCAAACACCAAAGGCAAATAGGACTAGTTTAATTTAGGAAACCTGGCCGGCATGGACAAGTTGGGCCGAAGGGCCTGTTTCTATGCTGTATATCTCTATGACTCTCTATGAATCTCTATGAAGGCTTTTAGATAGCACCTTTCTTGACCCGAGGATGACCCAAAGTGCTACAGACAATGAAATATTGCTGTAATATAAGAAACGCAGCAACCAGCACTCCCTCAAGCCCTGTACTGGAGCATCGGTCTTAATTTCTGTTCTCAAATACTGACTTGAAACCAAAACCTTCTGACTTACAGGTAAGAGTGTGACCAATCTCGTCATAGCTGACACTTAATGCCCTTCCAAAGAGTAGAAAATTAAAATGACCACGGTCTCTTCTCTATATTCTACTACCCTCCTCCTCCTGAGTTCTGGTTAAAATAGGATTTGATACCAATGATATCTTCAAGCCATGATTTTTGCATTTTATAACAAGCCCATACCTGGGATGAAGAAGGGGGAAGAGGGAGCAGGGCAGGAAGTTGGAAGAGGGGAGGGGATAGAGATGCAAAGGGAAGGAAGAAGATGAAGATGAGGGGTGAGGAAGAGGAGGTGGAGAGAGATAGTCTGGATGGTTGGGAAAGTTTGTGAAGATGGGGGGTTGCGGATACCTGGAAGTTATGGGGGGAAAGGATGGGTGACAATGTGTTGGAGTTGATTCTTTTAAGAGGGATGGTTGAAAACATCGAGGGTCTAGTTTAATGGTGTGGGAGAGTTAGAGGGTGGAATATGGGAAGAGAGAGAACAAAGGAAGAAGTGGAGAGAAATGCTTGAGAGGGGAAGCAAATTTATGAATGAAACTCAGAAATAATAAAACATGCAGTAAGGATAATAGATAATAAATAAAATAATTTTATTTTAAGGCTTTCAATTTACATTGGTGTTTTTATTTAATCATTATAAAATTATACAACATAGATCTACAGGTTAACATCTATAGATCTTGAGAGGTAGATCACATTGAAGGAAGTGGCTAGTGAGCTAATGGATCTATTGGCATGGTGGCTCAGTGGTTAGCACTGCTGCCTCACAGCTCCAGGGAGCTGGGTTCAATTCCGGCCTTGAATGACTGTGTGGAGTTTTCACATTCTCCTGGTGTCTGCAATGAGTTTCCTCTGGGTGCTCCAATTTCCTCCCACACTCCAAAGATGTGCGGGGTTAGGTGGATTGGCCATGCTAAATTGCCCTTTAGTGTCCAAAGATATGTATGATGTGGAGATGCTGGCATTGGAATGAGGTGGGCACAGTAAGAAGTCTCACTACAAGGATATGTAAATAAATATGTATAATAAATGTGTGGGGTTGTGGGGAGAGGGAGGGGGTAAGATACTCTGTCAGAGTGTCCGTGGAGACTCGATGGGTCAAATGGCCTCTTCTGCACTGTAGGGATTCTTTGATATTCAGAGGATACAAAAGGATGTAGATGGGTTAAGTGAGTGGGCAAAAATCTGGAAAACAGAGTATAATGTGGGAAAATGTGAAGTTGTCCATTTTGGCAGGAAGTTTGAAAAAAAACATATTATCTAAATGGTGTGAAATTGCAAAGCTCTGAGGTGCAGAGGGATCTGGGTGTCCTCGTGCATGATTCACAAAAGGCTTCTATGCAGATACAGCAAATGATTAGCACAGCTAATAATTATTTATTGTGAGGGGTATTGATTACAAAAGTAGGGAAATTATATTTCAGTTGTACAGGGCATTGGTGAGACCACATCTGGAGTATTGTACTGTACTGATCTCCATATTTAAGGAAAGATGCGTTAGCAATGGTTCAGAGAATTACTAGACTAATACCAGGAATGAATGGGTTGACTTATGAGGAAAGTTAGAGAGGTTACGTTTGTATCCATTAGAGTTTAGAAAAATAAGAGACAACTTAAGTAAAAGTAAGGGGCAAAACCTTTAAGACCTTGAGGAGTATTGACAGGGTGGATATGGAGAGGATGTTTCCTCTTGTCAGAGAATCGGGGACTAAGGGCCACCTATTAAAAATAAAGGGTCGCTCATTTAAGGCAGAGGTAAGGAGAATTTTTTTTTCTATCAGAGTCGTGAGTCTCTGGAACTTTCTTCCTCAAAAGGCAGTAGAAAAGTTTTTGAATAATTTTAAAGCAGACCTAGATAGATTCTTGATTAACAAGGGGCTGGAAGTTATTGGGGGTAGACGGGAGTGTGGGGTTGAGGTTACAAGTAGATTAGACATGATCTTATTGACTGGCAGAGCAAGCTCAAGGGGCCGAGTGGCCTACTCCTGCTCCTAATTCATATGTTCCTATTCAATGGAAAGATTTGCTTAGCCATTGAATTTTGACCCATAGTTGAGTGTTGGTGGTTCTTCACACGAAAGTGTATTAAGTGTTATTTCTGTGCTGATCATAGACCCTAATATGCAGCACAATATTCAAAGCGTGGGAAAATTCAACACAAATTGTAATCAACAGTGTACTGTGTCACCACTGTCCAGTCACGTTCATTCTACTCTCTTAGGCTCTATTCTCATTCCACAGATACTGTCAGACATGCGGAGATTTTCCATCATTTTCTGTTTTTGTTTCAGATTCCAGCATCTGCAGTATTTTGCTGTTTTCTTTGGGTTTTCCTTTATATTTTTTTTTCCTCTTTGTGAAGTACAAGCCTGCCTTTGTCATCCCAGTTGAGAGGTTTTGCATTGAATCATAGAATCATCAAAGGAGGCTATTCAGCCCATCAAGTTGCACTGACTCTCTGACAGAGTAACTTACCCACACCCGATCCCATAACCCCACATATTTACTTCGCTAATCCCCCTAACCTACTCATCTTGGGATGCTAAGGGGCAATTTAGCATGGTCCATCCACCTAACCTGCACATCTTTGGAGTCTTAGGAAACAGGGGCACCCGGAGGAAACCCACGCAGACACAGGGAGAATGTGCAGACTCTGCACAGACAGTGACCCAAGGCCGGAAGTGAACCCGGGTCCCTGGAGCTGTGAGGCAGCAGTGCCAACCACCGTGCCATTGTGCCCTCCTAAAGCTGATTGATCATTGATTGAGAAACAGCCAATGACCAAGAACCTTCCAAAATTCTAATCAGTTATCCTGACCGGGTGGGGTTCTCTGAGTTAAGTGATGCACCCCAGCATCACCCAGTAATGAATTCAAATCCAATATCACAAAGATTTGTCTTTATTACATTTACTGCTTTTTTTGAATACTATAGAAATAAGAAGTTAAAGTTTATAGAAATCATAGGTAGGTATATTTTGTGTAAGCGATCTTGTCATTCCAGAATAGTATGCTGAATTTGATATTTTCAGTTGCTATACAGGCTACTCCTGTGCCTTTTCGATTTCTGTTACATAATCTTTAAATATCTTATATTAATTATTGATTGAATGGTTAAAATTACTAATACTTTCTAAATTTCATAAGATTACAATCTTATGAAAGCAGATTTTGGATTACACACATTGGTAAAACAGTTCAGCATATGTGTTTGCATCCCCAAGGAAGATGCTATACCAGGCCCCAGATTCCGTTTGGCATGCCTGATGCTGACATATTATAGATAATAGTTATAAAATTTGGGTTGGGGCTGTACTGCTCAGGGATAAACTGCATTTTGTATGTGATTTTCTTCCCCACACTCCAATAGCTCTCATTTGAGTGGGAATTTTACCACCCCACCCGCCACGGGAATCGGAGTGGGTGAGGGGCGAGAACAATGGGAAGGTCCATTGACCTCGGATGAGATTTTATGGTTTCGGGACCGTAAAATCCCACCCTTGAACTGAGTAGCAATATATACCTAAATTAGGGCCCTGTGCTGAATGTTGTGCAGTATGCCAGCGTTGTACAAACTTTCATTACTGCTCTCAAAAAGTTATGACTTTGTCCTTGGAACTTTATAGATAATTTTTGTGATTTTATTGGAGGTATCCCCAATTATTATGAGAGATTGGCTGGTGTTCACCTGAAGCTCAGTGATATCACTGACATTATTAAATTGCAAAGGTATAACATGATTATGCAGCTCTACAAAAACAGTCACCGTATTGAGACCAACATAATTAGATTTGTTTGCTTGCGTTTTTTTTAATAAATGCTTCGAGCAATGTTTTTACTGCGAACCATGAAGTTTTAGATGAAGAGGAGCCATTGAAACGTTTATTGGCAAAAAAGAGTGCTTGGAATTTAATAAACTCCGAAGGAAAGGTAGTGATAGGTCAGTATAGACTGATGATATTGCTGATGGAGGGTACAGTAACTGCACTAACTCTGCACCGATCTGACATAACTCTACTCCAGATTAGTCCCAAAAGCCACATTATCATGAAATAGAATCAAGGGACTTTTGCAGGTAAATTGATTTACAGAACATGGGGGTGGCATTAGCACAGCTGCCTCACAGCGCCAGGGACCCGGGTTCAATTCCCGGCTTGGGTGACTGTCAGTGTGGAATCCTCAAATTCTCCTTGTGTCTACATGGGTTTCCTCCGGGTGCTCCGGTTTCCTCCCACAGTCCGAAAGACGTGCTGGTTAGGTGCATTGGCCATGCTAAATTCTTCTTCAGTGTACCCGAACAGGCGTCGGAGTGTGGCGACTAGGGGATTTTCACAGTAACTTCATTGCAGTGTTAATGTAAGCCTACTTGTGGCACAAATGGATAAACTTAAAGAAATCCTAAACGCATCCTATGTAAATATTGAATTAACTTTGCTCTCATATGACCAGTCACTGGTAACATTATGGCAAATGTAGGGCCTGTGGTCCCATCCATGGTCCATGGAACTTTGCATGGTCCGCCCCGTCTGCTATGGTTGCCGTGGCAAGCGGGACGGGAGAATTCCCCACAGAATGTCAGGTAGTGCATCTTAATTTCAATCTGAAATCGATGGCTCTGAAAAATTAGTTCTTGTCTTCCTATATATAATATATATATATTTAGCTTTTGCTTATTTCATAATAATCTAGATGACTGATATTCTGGTCACATATCTCTGACATTACAGAGAGCAGGGCGGGGGCAATTCTCCCAGCCCGCTGTGCTGCTTTAGCAGACTGGGAGACTCAAGCGAAGGCCGTTTAGCAGGCTCCCTGCTGGGATCCGTGTCCTCTACAAATCGCCAGCTGCCAGATTTCCAGCGCCGTCAGCTCCGCGCCAGAAATTGGCGCAAAGCTGTATAAATTATTTAAATTAGAATTAGCGTACAATTAGCGGGTCCGGGACTGAAGTCTCTGGACCCGCTAGAGTCTCCCCCTACCCTCACCCTCCACCAGGAGTGTTTCACTTGAGTGGGGTTTACAATAACACCCCATTTGCGGGGAGCTGGTGGCCCCACCCTGCTGCAGTGAAGAGGGGGCCAAGGAGGCTCCTCAGGAGGTTGGGGGTAAGGGGGCCAGTGCCGGTGGAGGGGAGGTAGGGGGAGATCGAGGCGGGCTGGAGGGAGGTGGGGGGAGGCTGAAGCTGGCCCAGACATGTCCAGGAGGCCAGCAATCGGGGAGTGGGGGGGGTCACGTGGCCAGTGATGCAAGGTCGCAGGGCTGGCCAGCTATCGAGCCCCCCAGGAGATGGGGGGATAATTGAAGAAAGTTTGAAGGTGGGGTTCACTAATGTCTTTATTGGAAGGAATTCTGCCATACTTGTCTAGTCTGGTCTTGATGTGACACCAAAGTGGTTGGATTTTAACTGCAACCTGAAGTGGTCCAGAAAGCCAGCCAGTTGTATCATGAGCTTCCTGGGGCTGCTGGTGATGAACACTAAATGCTAGACTTTCTAGCAGTACGCACATGCTGAGAATGAATAATAAAAGAGACAATTTTCTTAGCAGTCACCCACTATTAACTCCCTTTATATCTGTTCTTGGTGATCCCATTTGTCTGCAGTGTTTCAGATAGGGTTAATACACTTCACTTTGTCTACAGTGAGGAAGGGAAATTAGAGTCTAACTCACCCAAAGGCAATCCTATATATATATTTCCCAGCAACTCAACGGAAATGTTAAAAAGCTGTAGTTTTGGAAAATACACACTTCACATAAATACATATTTTCTCAGGGAATGAAATCCAAAAATTGGCCCAACAGATGGAAGCTCTCTTCAAATTTGACATTTGTGGAATTGGAGGCTTGTGCTTGCAGTGTAATTAATGCCTTAAGACGCGCGTTGTGTTAAAACACATGTCGAGATACTGCAGATAATGTAACTGTGAGAGCTCTCCCCTTTTTCTTCCTCAGTCCAGGGATCACAGAATAAAATCCCTCAGCTGCCTTACCATTAACCTGGTAATTCTGTGATGACTTTTTGCCGGAACCTACCTGCTTGATAGGTCCAACGATACATTCTTTCAAAGGAAGAAAGCTAGAAAGGATTGCTTGTCATTGATATTAACAGTAATCACGTACAAACCTTGATTGTTTCTACATATAAAGTGCTCTGCGTTGTAAGAATTTAAAGAGAAAATGTGTGCATGTTTGAAAAAGGCACTGAGGTAAAGCCAGTTTACTATTATTTGTTATGACAGATGATCATTACTTCAAAACAGACCACGTGTTGTATTTTACATGTCCCACCAAGTGTATTTTGGGTTGGGGGAGCATGTAAGATAGGACAGGTGCTTAGCCCACCACCTTCCCACCAGCTCCCGCGCTCACCCCCATAATATGAGGGGGAGCGGTGGGGGGGCGGGGAAGGTGGGCAGATATTTTTAAATTCATTTTTTATTCATGGGCGTCGCTGACTGGCCAGCATTTATTGTCCATCCCTAGTTGCCCTTGAGAAGGTGGTGGTGAGCTGCCTTCTTGAATCGCTGCTGTTGATGTGCTGTGGATTGACCACAATGCCGTTAAGGAGGGAATTCCAGGATTTTGACTGAGCAACTGCAAAGGAATGGTGATATATTTCCAAGTCAGGATGGTGAGTGGTTTGGAGGGGAACTTGCAGGTGGTGATGTTCCCCTGTATCCGCTGCCCTTGTCCTTCTAGATGGAAGTGGTTGTGGGTTTGGAAGGTGCTGCCTAAGGGTCTTTGGTGAATTGCTGCAATGAATCTTGTAGGCAGTACACACTGCTGCTACTGAGCATCGGTGGTGAAGGGAGTGAATGTTTGTAGATGTGATGCCAAACTTGGCAGCCTGCCCACTATATTCCAATCATTAATCAAGGTCAATCAGACTGGTTATCAAGCTGATTGACCCAGATAATACACTGCCCATGCCATAAAACCTTGGCATGGGCAGCCATGCCAGAGTGGGCAGTTGATTTTTGTTTGCCTGATTCTTTAAAGGGCAGGAAGAAAATGAGGGGTTCATTCTTCAAGGATTGCACTTTGCCACCTCCTCCCTAAAAGTGAACCCTCCCCTTCCTTCCTACCCACTCGCAACCTTAAACTCAACCCCACACCCCCCCCCAAGACATACGCGCTCCAGGGACATATGGGCCTTCTTCCTTCTTCTTCTGCAACTCCAGCAGCTGCCAATGCCCCACTCCTGGCACTGCCAGGACAGCCAATCCAATTGGCTGGCTGCTCCAGAGGGTAGGACCTCGCCCCAGTGAGGGGCTGAAGCCCAGCTTGGCCCTCGTTTAGCCGCCCCACAACACTTTATGGCTCCATGCTGACTTTGACTTCGGGGCGAGCGCCACAAACTAGATTCTGGTTTCAGATTTTTCCATTATGTGGCAACTTTGCCATTGTTTTTGGAACATTTTTGTTTAGCTGCTTCAAGCTACACTTCTGTAATGTCCGGGTGAGTAAGGTCAAGGACATCAAAGCAGATTTAAATGTGTTGGTTAGGTTATGAAATGAGTCGCCATTTCTAACTAACTTGTAACGAGCCTCAAGTGAACGTACACTTGGTCCAATTTTGACAATTGCTAGCACACAAGCCAAACATGAATAGTCGTTTTGTCTTTTGCCACTTGGGCTGGGATTTAATAGATTTACAAGAGTAGCCATGAAACCATCAAGAAAATGCTTTGGTCTGCCACAAGTGGTTTATTTTTGACTTGTTTTCCTTTGTTTACTTGGTTGGCTCGTTAGTCAGTTTTTGCATGTTTTTTAAATTCACTTGAGAGCGTATGGATTCAATAACTGCAAAAGCAGCTGGGCCATAAGTAACTTGAGGTCTCTCTACCCTGCCCATTCAGATACTCTTGGGAAAGCTAAAGAAAGAGATATTTTCTCAAATAAAGATCATTGAAGAGCAGACTGGCGCAGAGAGAAAAGTCCCTCCAGATCCTTTGGTTTCAGACATTAATTCTTTGTATGGATTTGGGCTTCATCTCCAAGCAATTTTTAATGGAAATTTCCATTTCATTTCAATGATAATCCATACGAAAGGTTTACTGTGTAGCATTGCAGCCAAGATTTAGTATTGTCACAAATGCTGTAGCACAGTGGTTAGCGCTGCTGCCTCACAGCGCCAGGGACCCGGGTTCAATTCCAGCCTTTGGTCACTGTCTGTTCTCCCCGTGTCTGTGTGGGTTTGCTCCGTGCTCATTAGATGCTAACTATTCTAAATTCTCCCTCAGTGTACCCGAACAGGCACCCGAGTGTGGTCACAATAACATCGTTGCAGTGTTAATGTAAGCCTACTTGTGACACTAATAAATAAACTTTAAATGTTTTTCTTTCTGTTAAAGACAGAAATGTTTTTTGTTGTGGTTAAAAGAAAAGATATTAGAATCAGGCATCAAATATTCCAAGCTCAGATATAACCTTTGAGCGAGCAGTATACTATCCCTAATTTGGGAAGGGCTGTCAAAACTGCGCCAATGTGACCTCTTTATACCAACCCTTCTGTAGTTCCTTTTATTGAAATTTCTTACCAAGTGTGGATCAGTGTTGAATCAAGAGCAATTTTGTGCGTAGACACTTCTGCAGTTGATTTTTAGAATTGTATTAAGTCTGCCCAGATGCATTTCATATCGAACCTTCACAACCAGAAAAATGAGATTTCCATCCCAATTATCCATTTTAGGCTACCATGGAAGATGAATTTCATCCTCAGCATCTCCCTATATAATTAGATACAAATGTTATGAGCAGAATTTAATGGAGACGCTGGGCGTCTTGCCCACTGGCTGGAGAGCCAGTGAGAACACTATGTCACCTCTTTTTGGGAACTGCCAATCAGGCACTTAACTGGGCAGCATCAGGCCTTCCCCAGGATCAAGGACCCCAGAGGCAGAAGGCCTGCAGCCCTTCATTACTCAGCAGTACCAGTAGGATATGCTGAGCGACCCAGGCCAGAGGGGAATGATGGCGGGAAGTGGATGGCTCTCTTGATGCTCTTTCCCCGCCTTCCTGATACCAAGTTCCTTGAGAAACCTTGAAGGGCTTTCGTTTTCAGGATTCCTGCATTGGGCGAATACCAGTGTGTGATGGTGAGGTAAGATGTTAGAGTTAAGTGCTGACTGACTAAAGATTGGTGGTGGATGACTGATGGTGTGTAGTGAATAGAGCAGTGGATGAGGCCAGTGATGACATTTTAAGATGAACTCACTGACATTGACAGCTCATATGAGATTGTTAAGTTTCTTCCTACGCAGCATCCATGTACTTGGAGTAACCTATTGGGCATTGACCTTCATTACTATTTGTTCCCACTGCCTCCTGAATATTTACCTGGAGGGTTTCCTACCTGTGGATGTAGAACATTTCCCTCCTTTCCACCAACACATTTTCAAAGGAGTCCCACCACTTTTGCAGTCACAGTGAACCTTCCTTTGCAAGGCTGCCTTTAACTGCCACAAGCCACTCATGCCATCAGGCCCCAGTCTGACATATGCAGCCAATGAGTTGCGTAGATAGTAACATGGTTGCACATGGTAATCATTATACCAGCAGGCAGCTTGAATATACCACACTGCTTACAACTCAATGAATGGGTACAGGTTATTCATGCACTGAGATTCCCATACTCATTTTCCGAGCTAACCCACTTCTCCTCTACTATCTCATAGGAAAGGGATAATAACTTATTGAAGTGGCACACTGGACGGAAGGGTATGATTTTTGAGATGCATGATTTTCTATCCAATGTGTTATTTTCCCAATATTTTTTCCACAGAAGGCATCAGACGTTTTTCTGCACGCTCCGATACAAAACTACAGCAGGTAGAGTTTGGAACCAATGCCATTCCAATTATATTCTGGTAGACAGCATGGAATTTCTACCACCTGTAGGATTCATGCCCACCACTCTCCACAGGGTAGAATCATAAAATCCCTACAGTGCAGAAGGAGGCCATTCAGCCCATTGAGCCTGCATTGACAACAATCCCACCCAGGCCCTATCTCCATTACCCCACGTATTTACCCTGCTAATCCCCCAGATACTAAGGGGCAATTTAGCATGGCCATTCCACCTAACCCACACACCTTTGGTCTGTGGGAGGAAACTGGAGCACCCGGAGGAACCGCACGCAGACACGGGGAGAACGTGCAAACTCCACACAGTCACCCAAGGCCAGAATTGAACCCGGGTCCCTGGCCCTGTGAGGCAACAGTGCTAACCACTGTGCCACCATGCCGCCCCCATAAGTTACTGTTTGCCAGTTGTGTGACGCTGAGAAGGCAGTGAACAAAGGCTTGACACTGAGAGAAAGGGAAAGAGACAAATCATTGCTCATCCAATGGTTATTCTGAGGCTGGTGTTCACCCAGAGGCTTTTGAATGGGTTCTTTTACTACCCAGCTGAAGATAGGATATAGCACAAGAACGACAACATATGAAAATAGAATAAAACTACCCCAATTAGTCTCCTCTCCAGCACATTTTCTTGGGGATTGCTTTATAATGTAGATGTATAGGGAGATAAATTATACTGTAGCTCTGAAACTGAGCACAGGGATTACAATGTACGATTGACCTTCACCTGTTAACTGTAATACTGACAGCACACTAACTTTGTGCGGCTATACACAATTGCAGTGACCAGCCAGTGATAACTGCACTGTTAATTAGCTGGACTCCAGAGAGCCAGTATTGTGAGTGCTTAGCCAATACTGCTTAAAGGTAGCCTGCCTCGCTGAAAGAGGAGGTGCAAAGTAGCTGGGGCAGGCACTGGGAGGCCTTTGTGAGTCGAATCTGACCCAGGAAGCGCTGATTAATGGCTAAAGATGGGAAAGAGCAGACTCCAAGCTTATCAGATGCTGCTCTGGAGGTCTCGCTGGAAGGGTTGGAAAGGAGAAGAGATATCCTGTATTCACAGGGGCTCCGGAGACCCTCTCGACACACTCAACGGCAGCACAACAAGAGAATCATGGAGATAATGGCTGGAGTCAAGCCTGAGTACCTGGTTACAGTGCTGCAAGAGATTCAGTGATCTTACATACTGAATGCTGCAAGAGATTCAGTGATCTTTACAGGAGTGATCAAGTTCACTGAACGCATCATCAAATGTCATATCTTACAAATGACAGCACTAACTTCCGGCAATGCTCAAATCACCACAGCCGCAGCACTCCCTGTGAACAACCTCTGAGTCAGGACTCGTACCTGACATTCATATGCTCTACCATACTCTCACATTCAATGTTGCTACAGACCCATATCCATATCTTTCTACAATAAAGGCAAATTACTGCGGATGCTGGAATCGGAAACAAAAACAGAAAATGCTGGAAAATCTCAGTGGGTCTGACAGTGTCTGTGGAGAGGGAATAGAGCCAACGTTTCAAGTCTGGATGACCCTGAAACATTGGTACATATCTTTCTGCCTGCACACAGAACCAGCTATTCAACCATGACACTACATCAACCAAATAGATTGTGTAACACTCACTAGCACATTCTCTGCTCTCTCACAGCTGAAGCTGGGCACAATTGGAGGCAATAGGGGCTAATTGGAGGGGACAGGTCCTGACAACAATGGAGGAGACAGTGCTGGCTATATTGGGATGGTCATTGCTGGGGCTGTGACTATCAAAGACATTATCCTCACACCTAACCCTTTTTCTCACATCTCACTTCACATTCTCTTCTGATTCACAAGCCTCAGATTGAATGAACATTGACCTCTTCATTTCCCACCCCTCCTTTCATCATAGCCTTACCCTTGGATTTTGGATCTCTCTTCTTTCGGAATCCAGAGGTACAGCCTGGAAAGGCAGTGGAGGCACAACAAGAAGGCAGTGATCGGGCAGCACAGTGGTTAGCACTGCTGCCTCACAGCGCTAGGGACCCAGGTTCGATTCCCGGCTTGGGTCACTATCTGTGCGGAGTTTGCACATTCTCCCCATGTGTGCATGGGTTTCCTCCGGGTGCTCCGGTTTTCTCCCACATTCCAAAGATGCGCAGGTTAGGTGGATTAGCTATGCTAAATTAACCTTAGTGTCAAGGAGGCGAGCTAGGGTAAATGCATGAAGTTATGGGGAAAGACCTTGGGTGGGACTGTGGTCGGTGCAGACTCGATGGGCTGAATGGTCCCCTTCACTGTAGGATTCTATGATGAAAACACAACATTGTTAATTGATTTCACACTCACAGCCAGCAGCTCAGATACTGGTGCTACACGTTAGAGGAAAGCAGAGAGATAGGATCTGCACACGGTGACACACCAGGATCGGCATACGGTGACACACCAGGATCGGCACACGGTGACACACCAGGATCGGCACATGGTGACACACCAGGATCTGCACACGGTGACACACCAGGATCGGCACATGGTGACACACCAGGATCTGCACACGGTGACACACCAGGATCGGCACATGGTGACACACCAGGATTAGCACATGGTGACACACCAGGATCAGCACACAGTGAAATACCAGGATTGGCACATGGTGAAATACCAGGATTGGCACATGGTGACACACCAGGATCGGCACATGGTGACACACCAGGATCAGTCCATAGTGAGACACCAGGATTAGTCCATAGTGAGACACCAGGATCGGCACATGGTGACACACCAGGATCGGCACATGGTGACACACCAGGATCGGCACACGGTGACACACCAGGATCTGTACACGGTGACACACCAGGATCTGCACACGGTGACACACCAGGATCTGCACACGGTGACACACCAGTATCAGTCCATAGTGAGACACCAGGATCAGCACATGGTGAGACACTAGGATCGGCACACGGTGACACACCAGGATCAGTCCATAGTGAGACACCAGGATCGGCACACAGTGAGACACCAGGATTGGCGCATGGTGACTCACCAGGATTGGCACACAGTGAAATACCAGGATTGGCACATGGTGAGACACCAGGATTGGCACACAGTGACACACCAGGTTTCAGTCCATGGTGACACACCAGGATCAGCACACAGTGAGACACCAGGATCGGCACACGGGAAGACACCAGGATTGGCACATGGTGAGACCCCAGGTATGAATGGTCTGCAGTCACATCAGGGGCAAGGATCGCTCAGGTGCCAGCTTGCTGCAGGGATAGCACACTGGTCCCACTGCAGGTAACTCAGTTGTGCACTTTGATGGGGCAGCCTATGTAAGAATGCAAATGGGTATAGGCATTGGGACAACTCCCAGACAGCCTGTGATCAATGTCGAGGAGCATGGTGGAGTCCAGCATTAACCTGGCACAGAGTTTTATACAGAACCTGGAGCCCAACATGGAACTGGTGACTAACTCCATCAGTGGACTTGTGGACCCAACCATAATTTCAATCACATTTCAACTTCCTTCACAGAACAAGCAACTTCCAGCCTGATCATGCAACGGCAGCCTAAATGCCTGGAGAAACCAGAAGGGCAGTTTAGCTTTCCTCTAACGTTTGACACCAGTATCTGAGCTGCTGGCTGTGAGTGTGAGATCAATTAACAATGTTGTGTTTTCATCATAGAATCCTACAGTGAAGGGGGCCATTCAGCCCATCAAATCTGCACCGACCACAGTCCCACCCAGGGCCTTTCCCTTACCTTAGGCAAAAGGTAAGGAAGGGAAGCGGCAGAGACAGCTGAGTGGCTGTTTTAAACCTTGGTGACAAACAAGTCTTAGTTCGGTGGGACATGGGCATCACTGGCTGGCCATCAATTTTTATTGCCCATCCCGAGGGAGGCAGTTGAGAGTCAATCACATTGCTGTGGCTCTGGAGTCACATGGAGGCCAGACCAAGAAAGGATGGCAGATTTCCTTCCCTAAAGGATATTGGTGAACCAGGTGGGTTTTTCCTGACAATCAACAATGGTTTCATGGTCATCAGTAGATCCTTAATTTGTTTTATTGAATTCAAATTCCACCATCTGCTGTGGGATTCGAACCCGGAATCCCAGAACATTAGCTGAGTTTCTGGATTAATAATCTAGCAATAATACCACTAGGCCATCACCTCCCCTTGTTGGAGGTGAGAGTGGTGGGGACATGAAGAGGTGTTTAAAGAGACAGTTGGTAGTGGAGGAAAAAGCCATGGGTTCTCTTTTCTCTCCAGAATGATTTTAAAATAGAAGGTTTATGTTTATACCTGTGTTCCCACACTATTGTGAAAACTGTGCTAAAACATTTCTGTAAATTTACTGCCATCTTCCTCATGCTTCTTTTCTGTCCCTTTCTCTTTTAAAACTTTGTCCCACTCAAAAATGACAGCTAGGTTTGTAAAAGCAAAGTTAATGATTTAAAATGCTAACAGGAACCCTGTTTTCAAAATGTCCTTCACCGAGATACAGTGCTTACCTGGTCGCATTCAAAAGAGGTCAACAAAAGATCTATATTGTGGGAAATGTATGTAGATCTTCCACAATAGCATTAATCTGTACCATCCCTCACAAAACAGTGCTTAACGCTGACAATGGACACGAAACAAAGCAGAATACAATTCCACACTCTACCATTCTCATCCATCATATTAATGAGACCGAAAACAGATCATTTTGCAGAAGTGTTCCAGCTGTGCGCATTCTACTGCAAAGATATTTTCATTAGCAAGAACACAATTTTAAAAAGACTCAATTAACCCTTAGCGTTGCACAAGATCATTCTTTAGAAAAGTACAAAATATACAGCTTAATTATTGAGAGAATATATCAACACTGTGAATTGTTCCGTGATTCCATTCGTTCTATTATATCCTGTTGAGTCATAATTTTGCAAGTAAGTGGAAAATGCACATTTTAATGTATACTTTTGAAGCATTCATATCCCAGTTAGTTTACTGGCTAAAAAAGATCTCACTCGCTCATTGCATTTCATGTAATGCCATATATCTGCAGCATGCATATATCTACTCAGTGTTATTGCTGTATATCTACTCAGTGTTATTGCTGTCGCATGTATATCATGCTGTCCCATGTATGGACTGAGATTTATAGATATATTTTAAAATTGTAAGAAAGATAATGTTGTAAAAGATTAAACTTGCAAACTATCTCCAAAGTAGAATCACTGAGTAAAGAAATCTGTGCAAATACTCTACATGGATTTTCGGGTCCAGATTATTTGATGTTCAAGGTTTTAATGAACCACCCTTTCATAGTCCAGAAGATGGACAACATTAATTCTAAAATTCTGTACAAATAGGTATGGCATATGATAGAGATGTGCCTAATGACTCTTAACTAAGACTGCGATTTTCACTGCTGTAATATTGCCTGTCAGCCCCAACTCAGGTCATCTGCTGCTGAAATCCTTGTCTTTGTTACCTCTAGACTTGACTACTCAAGTACATTCCTGGCTGGCGTCCCACAACCTATCTTCCGTAAACTTAAAGTTTAACGTTTATTTATTAGTGTCACAAGTAGGCTTACATTAACACTGCAATGAAGTTACTGTGAAATTCCCCTAGTCGCCACACTCCGGCACCTGTTCAGGTACACTAAGGGCAATTTAGCATGGCCAATGCACCTAACCAGCACATATTTGGAGTGTGGGAGGAAACCGGAGCACCCAGAGGAAACCCACGCAGACACAGGGAGAACGTGCAGACTTCACACAGACAGTGACCCAAGCTGGAATCAAACCCAGGTCCCTGGCGCTGTGAGGCAGCAGTGCAACAACAATATCCAAAATTCTGCTGCCTGCTTCTTAACTTGCATCGAGTCCCATTCACCCCATCATCGCTTGCTTGCTGGCCTGTGCTGGCTGCCAGTTTAGCAAGCCTCAATTTTAAGATTCTCATCCTGGTTTTCAAATCCCTCCGTGACCCTCTTTCCTCCCTATCTATCCAATCTCCCTCAGCCCTATAAACTTCTGAGATATCTGCACTCCTCCACTTCTGACCTTCTGAGTAACCCTGAGTTTAATTGCCCCAGATGGCTACATTTGCCTTCTGCTGCCAAGGCCCTAAGGGCTGGAATTCCCTCCTTAACCATCTCTCATCTTTTTTTTATTCATTCATGGGACATGGACGTCACTGGCTGTCCATCCCGAGTTGCCCTTGGAGGGCGATTGAGAGTCAGCCACATTGCTGTGGCTCTGGAGTGACATGCAGGCCAGACCGGATAAGGACAGACAGTGACCCGAGGCTGGGAATCGGTCATGAGGCAGCAGTGCTAACCATTGTGCCACCATCCCCCCCGTGCCAAATGAGAAACATTCTGGTAGTTAAAGAGAGTGGAATGATTGACAGCAAGAATCTGGTTATTGGACCATATTAAGTGAATTAACTCTTTTCTTATGTTTTAATAATCACAACCTTCAAATACAATAATAAATGGAGAAAAAAAGTCTGCCAGTGTGAAAGAGGACTGTATGGCATGGATTTAAGTTATAAACCATGCATGGATTTAAGTTATAAACCATGCCTGCTATATAATAAATAAATAATGGAGAATAAACTTTGGAAACCAGTGAAGTTTACCACTTGCAGTTTGTCTGATTGCCAGATCTCCCAGACTTTGTTGTTCACCATTATCTTAAGGTCCTTTCAACTTAGTCCATGTGCAACGAAGTAATGGGGCACCCATAATGACACTGGCATGATGCCCAGCTTCATTGCTGTGGCACAAACTGTCACACAAATGTAGCACAAAAGATGAGGAGTCCAGTAGGCAGGGATGGGATTCAGAGTGGTTGGTGGCTACCATTGGGGATCCAAGGACCCAGTGCCCAGTAGCAAGGTAAGCATCGAGTGGCAATTAGAGAAGTGAGTTTGCAAATGACAACAAAATCTATGCATGAGATAAGATAGTAATGGCGTACAATCAAACCCAACTCAGTTATCACTGTTAGAGTGCAACGTTGTGCATGTTGTTAGGTCCAATACAGAGGGGGGGATTTTCATGAGGGAGGTGTGGAATTCCTAGCAAATTTATGTGCATTGAGGCAGCCTTAGAAAAAAGCTTTAAGGAGTGCCATTTTTAATGTTCCCAACAATATGATAGAGAAAGGTTGGAGGCTTCTACGCTGCTTTGCCACCCACTGTCACACTCTACTGAATACAGGTAAAATCCCAAATATCTGATACATCCCTCAACCTCTTTCAATATGTGAGAGGGTGTAACAGACTTGCTGCTACATTACAACAGCAACTACACTTCAGAAATTACTTCATTGGCTGTGAAGTGCTTTTAGACATTCAATGGTCATGTAAAGTGTCATATGAACACAAGCCTTTCTTTGATTTGATTCCACAAAATGTGCACAGCATTAGTTAGAAGTTGCTACTGTTCACTTCAACCCATTCACGCCACTTTAAAAATATTGGACGTTGACATGAATGGGGCTGCAGAGATTCCATCCTTCTTATCAATCTCTTTAACTACCAGAACGCTTCTCAGTGAAATTGCCCCTTTGTCTTTTTCTTGCTGGACACAAATCTGCAGCACACAACGATTGTAGCATTTTGCAAATGGTATGTAAAAAAACAGCAACCGTTATTAATGATCTGGGATTCTATTAATTCCTCACAGCATGCTTACATATTAGAAGTATGCTTTTAACTTTAAAGCAAAACTGCTGAAGTTATGTGAATTATGTTATATATTTTTATCTCATTAGTATAACTCACTGCTATCACGCCTAAGGGAAAGATCTGTTATTAAGTGCCAATATTTACACTTTTAATAAATGTGGGCTCAGGAAAAATGACGGGAGGCAAAAATTACTCTTTTTTTTCTTTTGACTACTGGAATTTATTGTACGGCTAAATGTATTTCAGCAATTGTATAGATTTGTTTTCAGTTCCTATTCACTGAACTGAAATAATAGCTACTGACTATTTCTTTAACCCTTACAAGACATCAATCAGTTATATTTATTCACAGGAGCCTGCTATAATGAAGTTTGTTTGGGTTACTTGAGCAAATGTACATATTTCACTGATGTGATTCTGGAAAATCAAAGCACATCAAGGGAGGGTTTCTTTTTGGAAGCTCAGGCTAGCAGGCCTATTATAAACCGAGAGGCTGAGATCCTGAAATTTTCCGTGGTGTAAGAAAATTTGACCCTGTAATTCCCACTGAGGTTTTTCCAGTCGGCAAACTTGGTGGAACCCATAGGGAAACAGCATTTCAGCTAATAATGGCCATTGATACTACAGGCTTAATTTTCAAACCAGGGAACTGATAATTTCTGGGTCCCGACCTCGCTTCACAATGCATTGACCAAGCGATGCTATCTTAATATGTAAATGCTCTAACCAAGACGGAGGCGAGCTTGGTGTCCAATTAGCGGCACAGAGCATTACCAGGAGGTAGAGTGTGAGTGACATGATACGGCCTGCTGTGCCTTATAGAAGAGAACAGGCAGCAATGAAGCTTCACCAAGCACAAAAGTGGCTGGAAGGACAAGTGGAAGGTAAAACATACAATCCGGTGCAAGACTCCCCCAGCTTCTGAAATTTTTTAACTTTATAAAACTTTGGTTCAGCCGCACTTAGAGCATTGCGTTCAATTCTGGTCTCCACGTTACAGGATAGATGTGGAGGCTTTGGAGAGGGTGCTGAAGCGGTTTACCAGGATACTGCCTGGATTAGAGGCTATGAGCTATAAGGAGAGGATGGACAAACTGGGATTGTTTTCTCTGGAGCGACGGAGGCTGAGGGGAGACCTGATAGAAATCTATAAAATGATGAGAGACATAGATAGGGTTGACAGTCAGAATCATTTTCTCAGAGTTGAAATGTCTAATACTAGGCAGCATGCACTTAAGGTGAGAGGGGGATGGTTCAAAGGAGATGTGAGGGGCATTTTTTTACACAGAGTGGTAGGTGTCTGGAACACGCTGCCAGTGGGGTGGTGCAGGCAGATACGATAGGGGCGTTTAAGGGGCTTTTAGATAAGCACATGAATATGCAAGGAATAGAGGGATATAGACCAAAGGCAGGCAGAAGAGATTAGTTTAATTTGTTTAATTTGGTGTCATGTTCAGTACAACATCATAGGATCATAGAATCTACAGTGCAGAAGGAGGCCATTTGGCCCATCGAGCCTGCACCGACAACAATCTCACCCAGGTCCTATCCCTGTAACCCCACATATTTACCCTCCTAATCCCCTGACACTAAGGGGCAATTTATCATGGCCAATCAACCTAACGCGCACATTTTTGGTCTGTGGAAGGAAACTGGAGCACCCGGAGGAAACCCACACAGACAAGGGGGAAAAATCATCAAAATCATGGGCCGAAGGGCCTGTTCCGGTGCTATACTGCTCTATGCTCCATATTTTCTATGTTTTAAAAACAACTTTGACTTTTGCCCACTTTGAAACCAACAGACTATTCTGATTTGATGATTTCAGCTTTTTTCAAATTGCATTCTCACCTTCCCTGGCCCGTTAACAATCTCCTCAAAGAGCTTCATGGACCGTTTGAAGATGAACGAGTTCCCCCTTTCCTCCTGCCCCTCCCATTGTCCTTTTGAAAATTGTATTGTGTTCAGGAGGCAGCAGGATCCAGCGCCGTCCTCTGGGACCTAAACATTCAAACAGTATCCAAACCCTGGGACCTCAACATTAAAACCATGTCCAAATCCATCCCCCCATCACACTGGCAATTGGATTTCCTGGCCCATATCTCCAGGGCAGGGCTCCATCAAACTCCCATCAACTAGTGATTGAAGAACACCCACTGAATTTCAAAGCTTTATTTTTCAAAAAAATGAAAGCCTCCAGAATGCAATTTCCTAGTATTTCTTTCCAATAATGTGTTGTTATTTTTGGAAGCCCATTTTGAACGAACTTGAGCAAAACACCAAGAAGTTATTTTGGTTTGAAGTTAATGGAAATGAAAATGAAGAGAGATGTATAATGGCTGAATCGATATTGACCATTGAAACTCTGCACGGTTTAGAGTGCATGCTTCGTGCAAATGCAATTTTCCCGCTCTGTATGGCTGGCATACATTCGTATCGTTCCTCACTACATCAATCAAATCATATCTCTCTGAAAATACATTATGAAAGCTGGTTTGTTAATGGCAGTGAGGCAATTCTCTTGCCTCACAGTTCATTACTGTAAGAGTTCTGTTGAGCCTTACATAAACTGGTACTCCTCCTGCCTCAGAGCCTGCCATTTTGTTAACCTCTGTACATTACAAACAGTCCCACCATCAGAAGCCACAGTGCCTTTTACCTTGGAGGAATTTTTAAAAATATTTTTTACTCCATCCTTAAAGTTACAAAGCCAATGCTCAGAGTGGACCAGGCAAACCCAAATCCATTCCTTGCTTACTCCAAAAACCAAATTCAAAATCCAATTGAATCCAATTCATGGTCCCCACAAGAGAGACAAACAAGATCCAAGCTGACAAGACAATGCATTGCACACCATCTTGGGCTTGATCCCTTTAGCCCCAAGAGCTATATCTAATTTCTTCTTGAAATCGGACAACGTTTTGGCCTCAACTACTTTCTGTGGTAGTGAATTTTCTTTTCATCATTGGCAATGGAAAATCCTGCCCACTTTGTCCAAATTCTCTTTGCATCTTTGCATCTTTCTCACAACACAAATTCCCATATAACTTTGTGTCATCCGCAAACTTGCAAATAATACATTTGGGCCCCACATCTAATTCATTGATACATATTGTGAACAGCTGGAGCTTGAGTATTGATCCCCGTGGTACCCCACGAGCCATAGCCTGCCAATGGGAGAATGTGCCATTTATTTCTACTTTCTGTTTTCTGCCTGTTAGCCAATCCTTAACCCATGCTGGCATATTACCTCCAATCCCATGTGATTTAATTTTTCTCACCAACCACCTTGACTTTCTCAAAAGCCTTCTGAAAATCCAAGCATACTACATCAACTGATTCCCCTTTGTCAATTCTGTTAGTAATATCCTCTAAAACAGGTTCATCAAACATGATTTCTCATTCATAAATCCTATTCAGGCCTATACCCATTGGAAATTAATAAAATAAGAGATGGTTCTGCGAGACTTGATAGGGTGGATACTAACAGGACTTTTCCTCTTCTGGGGGAGACTTAAAATAAGATGTCACTCTTTTAAGACAGAGATGGAAATATTTGTGGGAAAACTGGAGTAAATCACGTTTTTTTTCAATGGGATTCACACTAGAACCTCCCACACTCTGTGCATTGTTGAGGCCACCAGTGTGAATATCATTAAATTTCAGGGGGCGGGGAGGCTGGGACTGCGCATGCGCAGTGGCCCTGAATTGTCAGCCTACAGTTTGCTGGCCAGCTCGATCACGGCCAGCCTGGGACCCCGCAGTGCTGACTCCCCAATCCCCACACAGCCCGATTGCAACCCCCATCCATTCACGAGCCAGCCCCAAACCCTCCACCACCATCTTGGACTGCCCAATCTCCAACCAACCCCCCCTCCCCCCCAGCAGTGACGACCACCGCCCCCCCCCAACACCCTGGGGAGTCCCAATTGCCCCCCACCTTCACTCCAGCAGGGTCAAGCCACTAGTTCCCCGAAAGTGGGGAGCTAGTCTGAACCTGCTGGAGTGAAATACTCCTGGCGGGGTGAGAGATGCTAGTGGGCCTGGAGAATTCAGTCCCGGGCCTGCTAATAGCATTTAAATAGTATTTAACATACTGTTTAAATAGTTTAACAATCCCCACCTCCCAGCCGATTTCCGACACCGCGCAGACGCTGCCAGAAATCCGGGCCTGGGAGATGCCAGCGCGGCGCGGTGGGAATCCCGCGAATTTGCCGACGGGTGATTCTCCGGGGCTGCTGTGCTAAAAAATTAGTGCAGTGGGTTGGGATAATTTCCACCATCGTTTTTCTCCCAAAAGATTGTCGGTATGTGGAATTCTCTTCCCTAGAAAGTAGTGGAGGCCAGGTCTTTGAATTTATTTAAGGCAGAGTTAGATAGATTTTTGTTTGTCAATGGAGTCAAGGGTTATGGGAAGTGAACAGGACCTGAGACCACAACAAGATCAGCTATGATTTTATTGAATGGTGGAGCAAGCTCAAAGGGCTGAATGGCGTCCTGTTCCTATGATTTGAAAAACGCTGACATACCTCAGCCCCAGTGCGTGTGTATTTCACCAGAAAGACTTTGTCAATCAGGTTTAGACTTTGTTACTTGAGATTTAAAGGAATCGTCTAATTGAGGAGGTCAGCTGATATACTAACCACAGAAACTGTAATATCATAACCTGTATTTTGAGATTAGATTGCACCCAAGCAGTTGCCTCCTTGTATCTTTTTATGCCAATGCATTTATATTCAATGTTATCTCATTTGGATTCAATTCTAGGACAATGATCGTGTCCATGCAATTAGACTGTCCATTCCATGCCGCAAAATGATTCACAATTGACATTTTACTACAACCTTAAAAACAATAATCTATAGCTGGTGACCGATCAATTATAATTTTAGAAGGGAGATATCATTTAACAAACTTCACCAATTAAGTGGATATTCAACATGTTTTGAAAAGCACGTCATTTTGAATTTAAACAGAAGCAGAGTGTATTTCAAATTGTAAGTGTCCTTCAGTCCCAAAGGGTACAATCAACTGTCCACAGAACATTAACTGACTGTTTATGACACATGTGTCATTACTCCTAATTGAAAGGTACCCCATCTTTTGTGTTTCATGTAAATTCGGTCTCAGTTCAAAGATAGCATCCCACAGCATGAGCTATGCTAACTGCATTGTGTGCTTGCAATTTAAAATACCTTACAACACAGGCAAGTGACAATCTAACACATTAATGTAACCGTACTGTATACCATTGGAGATTGCCTCCCCAGTGATATTCAAACTTTTAATAACAACGCAATATACAAGCGTTTGAATTAAATAACGTCTGGCACCATTTTAACACAGTTCAAACTGCATCTTTTTATTTAGTTTTTTTCTTGCTATTAAAGCAGAAACTGATATTTGGTGCTGGGGCCACAAATCTCACTGGAATTGCATGAATTATATTGTGCAATGAATTCAATTTAAATGTGTCAAAAATACTTTTTAAATTTTCCTTCTATACAATAAAGTACAATATTTTGTGTGTTGAATAGTCAAAAGATAAATCAATAAACAAAATTTAAATTAAATAGGAACTGACTGATCAGAGGAATAAGCCACAATCTATATTGTTTCAAAGTGGCATGGTGGCACAGTGGTTAGCACTGCTGCCTCACAGTGCCAGGGACACGGGTTTGATTCCCAGCTTGGGTCACTTGGGTCTGTGTGGAGTCGGCACCTTCTCCCCTTGTCTTTGTGAGTTTCCTTCGGGTGCTCCGTTTTCCTCCCACAGTCCAAAAGATGTGCAGGTTAGGTGCATTGGCCATGGTAAATTCTCCCTCAGTGTACCCGAACAGGCACCGGAGTGTGGTGACTAGGGGATTTTCACAGTAACTTCATTGCAATGTAAGCCTACTTATGACACTAATGAATAAACTTTGAACATAAACATGGGTTTGTCTTAGTATCATTTCACTAGACTTAAGCTTTTCTATATTGGTTAAGTGATTACGCACAATCTGTTTAAATACAGTCACATTCACATTTATTTTTAAAGTATTTAATACCTTGCAGTGTATTTCTAGTTAGAGAAGTCGAGCTTTGGAATAATGAGTGCATGGACTAGGCTTTCAGTGAAGAGGTCGGAACTGAACTCTGAGACATGTGAAGATGGAATACAGCTGTCTTAGTAACAGAATGGATGTGGGGAGGACACTTAATGACATGCGTCCACTGTGCTTGCCCTTGGCTCTGGGTCAGAAGGTTGTTGATTCAACCCTTTTTTCAGGTTTTAAGCACATAATTCAGGCTGACATTTGAGTTGATCAGTGCTGAGAGAGTGTTAGGTTATCAGAATTGCCATCATTTGAAGGGAATATTGAACTCAGGCCCTTCTATCTTTTCCAGTAGTTCAAAGACTAAAGACTCCAAGATGCTATTCCAAAAAGAGCAGGAAAATCTCCCAGTCCTAGTCAACATTCTTCCTTCAGCCAGCACAACCAGGAACAGATTCATTTCATTGCTGTGTGCAAAATTACCACATTGTCCACCGCCTACATAATAGTGGTGTCTAGAGCACATATAAATCTGTTGTATGTTAAGTAAGACAAGGTCCCACATAAATGAAAGTTCTTTCTTCTACGTGACCTCAGCTGTCTGGGCCTTAAACTCTGGAATTCCCGCCCTTAACCTCACCAACTCTGTACCTCCTTCTCCTCCTTTAAGTCACTCTTTAAAATCTACCAGCTTGATTAAACTTTTGGTCACCTGTCCTATTAACTCTTTGCACAGGATTCTAGGGCCCCGCTTGTCCCGAAACCATAAACTCCCACCCGAGGCCAACAGACCTTTCCATTGTCCACCCCTTGCCCGCTCCAGGCGCCACAGTAGCTCAGTGGTTGGCACTGCAGCCTCACAGTGCCAGGCGCCCGGGTTCAATTCCTGGCTTGGGTCACTGTCTGTGCAGAGTCTGCACGTTCTCCCCATGTCTGCATGGGTTTCCTCTGGGTGCTCCGGTTTCCTCCCACAGTCCAAAAGACATGCTGGTTAGGTGCATTGATCATGCTAAATTCTCCTTCAGTGTAGCCGAACAGGCGCTGGAGTGTGGCAACTAGGGGATTTTCACAGTAACTTCATTGCAGTGTTAATGTAAGCCTACCTGTGACACTAATAAATAAATCAACTTTGAAACTTTGATTCCTGTGGTGGGCGGAGCGGTAGAATTCCAGTATTTATGTGGCTTAATGTAGAGAAATGAAAAGAGATACATTTTGGGGGCAATAATAAGAAGAGGACATACATATTAAATGGTAAATGTTGAAAGGATTGCAGGAGCAAAGGAACTGACCAATCTTCAAAAATAAACATTGATTCTTAATTCTGGTAAATAGGACTATAGCGTACAACAGCAAAAAATAACTGCTGAACCTATAAAAATAGGTGGGGAGGTGGTGGAGTCGTCCTATTGTCACTCATAATCCAGAGACTTGGTTATGGTCCGGGGCGGTGGGTTTGAATCCCACCATGCCAGGCGGTGAAATTTGAATTCAATAAAAATCTGAAATTAAAAGCCTAATTGTTGATTGTTGTAAAAACCCAGCTGGTTCATTAATGTCCTTTCAGGAGGGAAATCTGCTGTCCTTACCTGGTCTGACCTACATTTGACTCCAGAGCCACAGCAATGTGATTGACCTGAAATGGCCTAGCAAGTCATTTCAAGGCAATTAGGGATGGGCAATAAATGCTGGCCTAGCCAGCAATGAATACAACCCATGGATGAATAAAAAAAAACCTTTTTGCACAAAGTTATAATGTCATGTCCACTTTTGGACAGTTTATTTTAGGCTATGGAGGTTACAAAAGACAGTCACATGGACAACATTTTTAAAATTTGTTCTTTTGTGGGATGTGGGAATTGCTGGCATTTGTTGTCCATTCCTAATTGCTCTTGACTGAGCAGATCGGTGGGCCATTTAAGAGGGCAGTTAAAAGTCAACCACATTGCTGTGTGTCTGGAGTCACATGTAGACCAGGTCAGGTAAGGATGGCAGATTTCCTTCCCTAAAGGATATTAGTGAACCAGATGAGTTTTTACAACAATTTATGATATTTTTCTTGGTTACCATCACTGAGACTAGCTTTCGGCTCTAAATTCTATTACTTGGATTTAAATTCTACCAACTGCTATGGTGGGATTTGAACCTGTGCCCCCACAGGACTCTGGGTTATTGGTCTTATGACACTATCATTATGCCACCATTTCTCCACTAACAATAGGAATGAGATACTTCAATTGTACTGAGAAACAAGAGGGAGATTAGAGCAAACATCAGTCAAGAGGGAACTGATGGAGATATTCAAAATTATGAAGAGTTCCAATAGTATAAATTGGGAAGAGTTATTTCCATTGGTGAGTTGATAAATAATTATAACAAATTTAAGATTAGAATGAAAGAATAAAGGAAGAATTCAAAAGTTTTTTTACATAGAAGATTCTGAAATGAAAAATCCTTTCAGAAGAAATGGTCTTAAGAAATTCTTAACAGCTTTCGAAATGAAAGAGAATAAGTTCTTTAAAAGTCAATAACTTGTCATTTGACATTTTATTCATTCCATTTAACAGAATATTTTTACCTTTTTGTTTCTTCATTCGTATTTCCAGTATAAATTTAAGTTCTCTCATTTCTACATCAGTTCTGTTCTTTCGCACTTGGATTTAAGGTCCACATTAAATACCGATAATTCCCTTCAGTATAAAACAAGTATAAAATGAATATGCAAACATGAGGTATGTATTTTCACTACAATTCAAAATGTGCTAGGAATGTTGCAGAACAGTACACAAACTTTTTTTAAAATAGCGTGGGAGATGTAATTTGTCCTGTTAAGAAAAAGAATTGTAAGCTGATTATATAATGAAAATACATCCAACTTATAATGAAAACATTAGTCCTCATGAATTGCTTCCATGATGTGATTTAAGTAATTAATCTATACAAGTTACAGTGACCTCTAGTGCTTGTGTACAAAGCGTAAAGAACCGCTAAAGTAGCAGGAACTTTATCCTTTAATAAGTGATTTGGTGGGATTAGCACTCCCTTTTAATAGTATTGTTTGGAAGGAGATTTGTACATCAAAATCCTATGCAGCAATTAGAAATATGTTTAGTTCTTTGGTCTGAAACTTGATGTCTGTGAGGTTCTATACGGGTATCTCGCCACTTCATTTGCCACTACCTTGAAAGTTATAAAATTCTATACACATCTCATAAATATGGGCCAGAATTCTCCAGCCAGTGGGATTCTCCTGTTCTGCTGCAGTGAATGGATATTTGGCTGAGTGCCAAATTCTCCGTCCTCACTTGCAGTGGCAGCGGGACACAAACGGTCGGAGAATTCCAACCCTGAACTAAACACATCAGAAATAAATAAGGCTTGCTCATTCCAATGTAAACATCTTGTTAATATTGTAGTGAGCATTAATTATTGCCAAATAATCTCTCTAAAACTTAAAATTTGTTTTTGCAAATGTGGAGTTTCATTCCTGCATGTGTTAATTACCATTGGAAATTTTTTTTTAAAATGTTGAACTCTACCTTTCAGTCTGTTTTTTATCTCACTCCCTCCTAATCTAATTTTTTCCTTAATTTTGTTTTCCATACCTGATCTCACATTGAACTAAATATTCTAAGTCACCCATCCTTGCTCAAACTCTGATCGATAAAGGAGATACAGAGTTGCTTGCCCTGTTCACATAGGTTCCAGATAATCTGGAGAGGGTGCTGCACTTTTTAGATGCTTGGGTAACAGTAAATTCCAATGCAAAAGCTCATGGAAAGGCTGCGAGCAAGTGCAATTTTCATTTATCAGTGACTCCAGCTATCTAAACAACCATTTCCGCCATCCTTTTAGGGTTTTTACTGATCTTCAAGATAGGCAGTGAGATCAGGAGAGCCCCATGGAACTTTTTCACTGCCTCGAATGTATTCATGTAAATTACACTGAAGGTTAGATTTTTGCAAAGTTATGGTATGCAATTTTATTTTATTTTAAAATTCCAATGAAATGCTATTCCCTTGTGTAAAGTTATTTGTGCACCATGAGTGTCTAAGCAAGATTCTGTGCAAGTGAACTGTCTCAGGGCGCGATCTTACCTGCTGTTCACGCCATGTTCTCGCTGCAGCGAAGTGGGAAAATTCGGCGCCTATCTCCGTTCATTATGGCAGGAAAATCTTCTGTCCATGCCACTTCAGTATCAACTACAAAGACTTGCTGTTCATTTTTATCTCTCTTTAAATGCCTCATTCCCACTCTTGTGTGTCCTCATCATAGCACGGCTGTAATTGAGGTTTAGCATGTACCCAAATTGTTGGATGGACAATTACACAGCATTTCAGTACCTTGTATTAATGTTATTTTAATGCCGTGAGGAATCTCCAGAACATTGTGACCAATGTTTGAATCTTCAGAAAGCACAACGTAGAAACATAAATCCTTGATGTGAATTTTTTGAATTCTGGTGGGGGGTTGTTTGACCCTAAATATATGTTGCTTTGTGAAAAACATAACCGCAATGATACAAGTCTATATCTTGGCTTGAATAAAAAGCTTTCTGGGCAGCAGTAGCCTGCATTTCTGTCTGTATCTCCACTTATTTTTATGCAAATGACAATATTAGGCATTTGTGTGGCATCTTAAGTGTTCATGAAACAGATGGATTTCATTGACATTTCTGCAAAACCTTGAGATAAACAAGAGGAAAATAACAGGCAACAATCTGTGACAGCAAAGGACATTTGGGGCTTACTGCAGGCAAGTGAAAGAGTCTAGGCGATATGAAGCTAAGATCTGTACTAGATAAAGAGATGAGGTTACCCAGACTCCACGCCCTGCCTGCTGTATTATTATTTCAAGCTGAGCTTTAAGATGACATTCTGTTTAAAAAAAATGTACATTTATGAGGTCACTGCCGAGCAGACCTGAACCAAGCATGTGGCATCTGGCTTGCAACCTTTGAAGGCTAATTGGTCATGAAGCTTGTTTGGCTAAATGGATGACATCACGACTGTTTACCAGCAGGAGTTCATTATCACCCTGGATGATATATGTGGAAAAAGTTAAAAAGAAAACTGCAAAAGTAGTCAACACCAGAATTGATGAGGCACACTCAGAGGGATTTTTCGTGAGAAGTTACATTTTTGGGCGGAAATATTAAAAATAGTGAAGAATTAAAGTCTTTGGAAAGTAACTGTTTGATTATCAAAGGTTCCTTCAGTTTTTTATACGTGTATTTTTGCAGAACATCTACAAATACACTCCCAATCACAAATATTATAATTATTAGAATTAAAATGAGCAGGATTTATGGAGGAAATTCCCCTCACAAGAGCCAGGCAGCAGGCCGGGCCTGACTGGAAATTAATCCCATCGGGGTTCCTGAAAATGGTTGCAGTTGCCACAGGTTTTCCAGGCGTGACCATTAAATCCCGCCCATAATCTAGGTGGGCATGACTGCACATTAACAAGGGACCGCTGCGTTGTGTCTTTTCATTGAGAGGATAGAAATTGGTCATTGTTATGCTGTTCCCAGGTTAAAATCAGGATAAAAAGTACCAATTTTTGAAGAGCTATGCCCTGCATTCCAAAGGTGCTTAAAAAATATTAGGTGCGCTATTGGCCTCGGATCATTTTTTACACTGAGTACAATGGCCTAAAGCAGGTATTAGCACAGCATGGTGGTAAGGCAGGTATTAGGCAGCACGGTGGCACAGTGGTTAGCACTGCTGCCTCACAGCACCAGGGATCCGGGTTAGGTTCTCGACTTGGATCACTGTCTGTGCGGAGTTTGCATGTTCTCCCCGTGTCTGTGTGGGTTTCCTCCGGGTGCTCTGGTTTCCTCCCACAGTCCAAAGATGTGCTGGTTAGGTGGATTGGCCATGCCAAAATGACCCTTAGGCCGCGATTCTCCCATCGCAACCTGCAGCTTTTCTGTCGGGTCGCAGTGGGAGATGCGTGTCGCTGGCCTTGAACAGGGAACGCATGCATATCTCCCAGAATCGGCGAACAGTCGCCTGTCAGACCATGCTGGAAACCGGCGGGAAGGCAGGTAAATAACTTAAATCTTTTTAAAATATGTTTTAAATATGTTTATTAGTTCAATATCAGGACCGTTCAGGTCCCGATCGAATCTCCCACCCCGCCAGGAGTATTTCATTCCAGCGGGGTTCAGACTCGCTCCCCACATTCGGGGAACTAGCGAGAGACGCTGCCGGAATGAAGGGGGGGGGCAATCGGGGCCCCCCAGAGGGTCGGGCGGCAGGAGGGTGGTGCCCCCTAGGCATGGGCATCCTGGCAGTGCAGCCTGTGCCCCCTAGCACTGCCCAAGGGGCAAATTGCCCATGCCCAGGGGGCATCTTGGCACTGCCCATCGGGCATCGGGCAGTGCCAAGGGGGTGGGGCCGATTGTGGGCGGTCCGAGGGGTGATCGGTAGGGCTGGGGGGTTCCCGCTGCCACTCTGCAGACAGGATTGGTCTAGGATGGAGAGAGGGCAGCGATTGGAGCAGGCTGGGTGGGAGTGGTGGGGTGGTCTGCCGGGGGGGGGGGCTATCTCCGGGGGAGTCTGACCTTGGAGGGGGAGTTTGGGGGGTGTCTGCTGGGGTGAGGTGGGTGGGGGGATCACCACTGCTGGAGGGGGGGAGGTGGGCTGTGCATCGGGGCATTCCGGAGCGGGGATAGGGGCCAGGGCTGGCCCGGGAATTGCTGTGGGGGCCGTGATCGGGCCGTGGCGGGGAAGTTGGAGGGGCAGCACTACAGTGGTCCCAGGCTGGCCAGCGATTGAGCTGGCCAGCAAACGGGGAGACTGGGACCACTGCACATGAGCAGAGTTCCAGAACTGTCAGACTCTGGCGCGAATAGCCCTGGCCCCCGGATTTTTTATGAGATTCACGACTGGGACCTCTGCAGTAAGAAGTCTCACAACACCAGGTTACTGTGCTTACCCCAGTCCAACGCCGGCATCTCCACATCACCTCTGCAGTGCACAGAGTGCAGAGATTCAGGTGAGAAGATTAGAACAGTTTTCCCACCAATTCAGCACTTTTGAGAGAATCGCCCCCTTAGTGTGAGGGGAACTAGCTAGGGTAAATGCATGAGGTTATGGGGATAGAGCCTGGGTGGGATTGTGGTCAGTGCAGACTTGATGGGCTGAATGGCCTCCTTCTGCACTGTAGGATTCTATGATCTATGATCAGGCCCCATACATGGCAATAAGGAGCTCAGAGCCTATTTTGGGGCCAAGTGGGGTCTCTGCCAACCTGTGATTCACCCATTGTCTTCTCTGTTAATTCATACCCCTCCCAGACTTACCCAAGGAATGCAGCCAATGAGGCAACTGGCTCAAATTCATCTGTTGAAAGGGACAAGCTGCCATGGAGTTTCCACAAAGACATTGGCAGTTTACCTAAATTGTCAAGCCTGAAGGTTCAAAATGACTGCCAGCGATGCTCAATTCTGAACCCAAATGGATTTCTATGTCAAAACATGGACCTCAGTCTCGTGCTCATGCAGACACAAAAGATTCCAAGGTTCGTGTGCAGGTGAGTTTGGACCTTTAGTTCCCAAAGCTTTGCATAAGGTGGGTTTTCCTCAATATGCCTGGGTCTGTTTTAAACTCATTGCTGGAGATTGATAGAGATATAAGCTGGAATTTTACTGGCATGCCCGCCCCAGAATCAGGATGGGCGCAGCTCGCAGAACAGAATTCTCCGTTGGCCTCAGGCGGGATTTTACGAGACTCGCCCGAGCGAGGTCGTTGGTGCACAGTCAGGAAATTTCACAGTTCCCTATCGGGGAATTGACCCCCGGTCTTCCGTGTGACAGGCGGGGATACTGACCACTATACTAACGAGGAAGTGCAAATATAGTAAACTTTGGTGTTAAATTTGTCGGAGGGTGGAGTGTTCCAAGAAGCATTGATGCATGTTTATCAGCTCTGGGGGGGGCAATTTTTCATATGTACAGTTTGCTGGACGAGTCATTCCCTCAGGTGTATACTTGCTGCTGCAATGAAAGGGTGTTGAAATTGGGGGCTTGTTTTGGGGTCTCCAATGCATTTCGCAATTTAATTCACCTGATGAAGGAGCGACACTCCGAAAGCTCGTGCTACCAAATAAACCTGTTGGACTTTAACCTGGTGTTGTGAGACTTCTTACTGTTCCACAACTTAAATGAGGAGGGTGAGTTCATGTGGACATCAATAGAAGATGAGGCTCATTCTCATTGGTACCCCATTACCCACAGATATATATCCCAACAGTTCAACTTCAACATGTCAGAAGAGACTTGACTCCACTGCCTATGTTATTTTCCAGATGGTTATCATAGAGCTATGCTACCTATGCTAGGGAGAACTGCTGAAAATGTCTATCAAGGCTGAGAAATTTACCACAGTGCTTAGGTTGTTGTGCTGTTGGAATCTTCCATGCAACCAGAGGAGACATCTGCCAAATCAACTCATCACCATCCAAATAGCCACATTTGCAGGAAACAGCACCTTTCCCATGGAAAGCAGGCTCCAATCAGACAGGTAACTGGATGGTAGGTAGCTGGCTGTAGGTAGCTGGATGGCACAATTACAAAGATTTCAGAATGTAGATGGTAATCACGTGGGCACGAGGATTCCTTGCATAAACTCCATTAGCTACAAAGAATTCTAAAATCATAGAGTGCAGAAGGAGAACATTCGGCCATCGAGACAATCCCACCCAGCCTCTATCCCCGTAACCCCACATATTTACCCTGTTAATCTCCCTGACACTTACAAGCAGTTGAACATGGCCAATCAACCCAACCTGCACATCTTTGGAGTGTGGGAGGAAACCGGAGCATCCAGAGGAAACCCATGAAGACACGGGAAGAATGTGCAAACTCTGCGCAGACAGTGACCCGAGGGCGGAATTGAACCCAGGTCCCTGGAGCTCTGAGGCAGCAGTGCTAACCATTGTGCCCCGGTGCTACATGATCAGAAAAAGCTTGCATTCAATTACTATTCACATGGAAGTAGAATGTCCATGGAGTCTGTAATACCAAAGCAAGAATTCAATGTTGGACCACTTAAGCAGGTTGATGATTTACAACCCAGCACCAAAATAGTCACAGGCTGCTGCATAATAATGCAATATAATCAGATTGCAGTCAGATAAAAATGAGGCCCATGACACAGCAATAGCAACAGAAATGGAAGAAGCAGAGGTGTAGCTGTTGGTGCAAAAGATATTCATTGATAATGATTTACTGTTTCTTCCAGCAGCTCCACCGATATTTCAGTAATCAAAATCTTACACTGTAGATGGGTTTTCTGGATTAGCATTTTTAATACGTTACTATGTCTACCAGTAATGCATTTGGGAATTTCTGTTGAATCACTGGGAATACTGAAGCCACAATTACTCTGGCCTTTCCATAAATAACCTCCTAAATACTTCCTTAATTTGACTGTTGCTGAAAAAATAACAGGCTGTCAAAGCTTTTTATCATGCTCTCACTAGGACAGATTCGCAAGAATACGAATTGTTCAGGAAACAACAATTTATGTATTGTATGAGAAGAGAGTGCTGAATGGTTGGCATGGTGGACTTTGATTGTTACTGACATTACCATGGAGAATGCACCGAGGAATAGTGAACTGAATGCATCAGGGAACAGTTAACCAACAAGTTTGGGTTTAAATTCAAACTAGGCAGGTTGGCTCTGGTCCTTTTTTACCCACATCCATGCCTACTTTTAACAATTCCAAAGGGGACCTTACTTCTTCCAAAGGGCAATGTACCTTTCCCAATGGCCACCTCACCTCTCCCAAAGGTCCCTGGGCAATATCTAAAAGAGTAACATACTTTCCAAAAAGATACCCTACCTCTCTAAAGAACTCGAGTAAATTTAGAAATTCACTTCCCGGGTCTAAGTGCACAAGTTGAGTTTTGGACATCCCATTAGCAAAAATCAGATCTGATTGAGGTAGTTGTACTTTACCATGTGTGATTGCTTCCATGAACCATGGATGTGCTATTTAGAACCTGCCCCCATTCCCACCCTGTGTAAGTTGTGGGACTAGGTTCAGGGACAAGGCTTCCAGATTCATGCCGATGCAACCGTTTTTTCGCTAAGGCTCTCTACGCAACAATTCAGGCCAAGGGATTAATGGTAGCAAAAACGATTCTGATGAAAGGTCACCCATTTCAAGCATGATCATTCCTCTTCATTCAACTGTCCATTGTAACTACAGAAACAGGGTGGGGACCTGGCATGTCTTTTGCCTCATCCTGATACCCCAAACATTTTGCTCATGAATTCGGATTTGTGGTATTAAGTGTTTGCCAATTTGCAGTGGAGCTCCAGAGAGACCAAACTCAAATATGATTTCATCAACATTGTAGTGGGTCTGTGGAAATATTAGGCTGGAATTTATGGGCGTCGATGACTTCAGTATTTGACATGTTTACATTGGCTTGAGAAATGATGACAACATACTTCGTGCTGCTCAATGGCACTCTATGATTTGCTTTAATGCAGATCACTTGGCATTCTGGAGGTCTGCCCAGCATCTGGGGCTTGGCAAGAGAAGGGAAATATGAAGTAGCTCCCTTTCAAGGTGTTTTAGCGTCCCTCCAAACCAGCCCGCCATTTCAATGATTAAGGAAGACCTTGTTTGTGGACAGCAACTAACTGTCATTAACTTCTTGGATGTGACTCCAGCTGTCACAGAACTATCTTATGATCGGGCACGCATAGTCATTGTTAAATCCCTCCCTCAGAGCCTGCACTGAACAAAAGCAGTATTTATTCCTCCTACTCATGGAGCACTTGGATGCATTAGGCAATAGGAGATGTACACTTTAAAAGAAGGTACAGTGGTAGATTTCAGACAACCTTCAACTGCAAGTATCGTATGGTACTTTTGAGAACTCTATTTCACCTTGGCGTAAACACCTTTTGATAGGCAGGGCCATGTTGAAGTCAGGTTGATGGCAAAATGATGCAATTAAGGAAGTTGTTGTTTGGTCGTACAGAACTTGAGTGTTGCTGAAAAAAGAGACTTGCTGTTGAAGCTTTTCATCTTGCAGTTATCAGGACAAATTACCAATTTTAAAGGAATACGACTAATCCTGCATGAGAAGAGAGTGCTGATTGGTTGACAAGTGCAGTCTGAATGGTAGTCTGATTGCCATTGAGAATGCACCAGGGAACAATTAACTGCCAAGCTTTTGTTTAAATTCAACAAATTCAAACTATGTCACTTCTAGCACATGTAAGTGAGCCACACTGCGATGCCCACTGGTAATCTTAATTTTGTCGTCAGTGTAATTCTTAACACAATTTTTAGCTGTTTAGCAAGTGCTGTCCAATCGCAGAGTCATAGCTAATGATGACACTGTGGCCGGAGTTTTACTGGCAGGCCTGGCCGAGGCTCGTAAGATCGCGCCCAAGGCCAATGGAGAATGCCATTCTGCAAGCCTCGCCCTGAAATCGGGGCAGGTGTGCTGGTGAAATCAGGGCCCATGTTTTGGGTTTTGCGGGCATGGGCTGATTCAGCATGATCAGCCTGTTGTGAACAGCCGATAAAACAGTTTGATACAATCCAGCAGTTATTGGGACGTACAGCCTGCATACCTGGGGGACAATTCACTCAGCCCGCTGCACTGCTCTAGCAGTTCAACCAGCGGGAAACATCAGCCGAGGTCATTTAGCGGGCTCCCCGCTGGGCACCAAGGCCTCCGTGTGTCTCCCAGACAGAGATTTTTCGAGTAATCAGCTCCGTGCCGATTTCTGGCACAGAGCTGATTTCCATATTAAAATATGAATTTGAATGTGATTAGCAGGCCTGGGACTGAAGTCTCCCAACCTGCTAGCATCTCTCAGTATCCCCCCCTGCCCCACCCCCCGGCAGGAGTGGTTACCTCCAGTGGGATTTACAACAGCTCCCCACTAACGGGGAACTGGCAGCCTGATTCCGTTGGAGGGAACAGGGGCCATGGCGGCCTCCCCAGGAGTTTAGGATAAGGGGGTGCCCCCTGGGCAGTGCCAGCCTGGCAATGTCAGCCTGGTCCCCGGCACTGCCCAACGGGCAAGCTGGCAATGCCCAAAGGGCACATTGTTACTGCCCACCAGGCATCGGGCAGTGCCAAGGGGCAAGGCTAGAGGGATGGAGTGTATTCATGGCGTGGCCTAAGGGGGGGGCCAATCGGTGGGGGTGGGAGGTCTGCTGCATCTCTACATAGGGATGGCAGAGGGAGGGAAGTGGGTGAGCCAGGCTGGCTATCCGGGTGGGGGCGTGGCCGGGACTGCCAGGGGGTCGGGACTTCCAGGGTTGGGGAGGAGGGGAGGCCAGAGATCGCAGGTGGGAGGGATCAGAGAGGCAGCGATGCGGGGTCGTGGAGCTGGCCAGCGATCGTGATGCCAGCAGTGCGGGGCTACTGCGCATGCACCGATCTAGGCGCTAACAGATCGGTGCATGTGCAGTGGCCCACTCAGTGCTATGCTGCCGGCCTCTCCAACAGGAATAGGTCCCACCCCCTAATTTTCAGAGTGAATCCCGCTCAGGCTGTCTGCAGTGCACGGAGTGTGGAAGATTCATTTTGAAAATCCCACTAAAAAAATCAGCGGAAGTTACTCCAGTTTTCACAGGAATTTGGCACTTAGAATTTTTTGGGAGAATCCCAGCCCTGGCATCACACTGCCACTAAAATTCATATACCACATTATTCATTTAGGATAGGCAGATCATCTTTTCCACTCATGTTGCTGCTGCATAGTCTGCTAGCTTCACCTGTTGCTCAAATTTCTGAGACACCTTACCCGTCCAGGGCAAATTTAATGGAGATAGTTGTCTCTTTGACAGCCCGTCCCATATTATTCCTGCAGTACTTTACAACCACACTGTTCAGCATACCTAAATAATTTCCATTACCACAGGAAGTCGTTGATGCCAAAACATTGAATATATTCAAGAGACGGCTGGATGTAGCCCTTGGGGCGAATGGGATCAAAGGTTATGTGGAAAAAGCAGGATTAGGCTACTGAGTTGGATGATCAGCCATGATCGTAATGAATGGCGGAGCAGGCTCGGAGGGCCAAATGGCCGCCTCCTGCTCCTTTCTTCTATGTTTCTATGTTAATCCAAATAAAAGGCTCATTGACACCATCAATTTTAAAAAAAGACAGGACACTTTTCAGGACTGGAAGTGGTGTTCTTAGGTCATTCATGAGTTTTTGCAATATACAGCAAACAATGATCTAAACAGGGTAGCCATTATCCTGCAGGATGGCTTTGATGTGCCCTATTCAGCATCAAGCTTGCACAGTGAGCAAGTGGTTCATGGCCTACTTATGAGGTTGCCAATAAGGCTAGTTTTGCAGCACGTTGAAACTGTAGGAATCCCAATGCATATATTGACCAGTGAAGGTAGGCTTGCAGTAGACAATAGCAGAGAACCTATTGGCAGATTTCTCAACTAGCACATTGAGGAAAGGGAGCTCATTTGACTGCTCCATTGCAAAGATGAATTTGAGTGCAGGATAGAACCCATTAAGATGTGTAAAGAAATTCTTACATGCAGCTGCAGATTCAAATATAGCAAACATATTGTCTACCTATTGGAAATATGCAAGGATTATCTGGTGCCGCCAGACTTTTAACTGGCTCGCTGCAATTTACAGCTCCTCCCCACTGTGATTGAGCTATAAAATTCTGCCCATAGAACTTTATTTTGTTTTATTTCATCTCCATAAGGGTCCTGAGGTCTACCCATGGTGGATACTAGGTGAGTTTTCATGGTAGGTTTAAGAGCCATGGGTGGTAAGTCGGGCCTGGATTGGCATGAGTTAGCACAACTTGGCGTAAGGACTTAAAGGGCCACGGGGATTGGTATAGGAGCATGTGGAGTGTGCGGGGGCTGAGGGATGGAGGGCTTTTTGTGTTTTATTCATTTTTCAAAATTTGGACACATTGTTGGAGCCCTAAGGCAGGCCATCCACCCAACTCACCTCTCCACCTGGCATCCCCCTCACTATTTCTGAGGTTCTCTGCCCCAACTTCTAATATAACCCAACGCCTCCATGGACTCAAAATATGCTCTCCAGGCAGCCAATTTAAAAAAAAAATGAATTGGCAGAGCCAGGAATTACCCAACTCTGCGCACCTGGCCTGCGGATAAAAATCCGGGCCAATGAATTCATCAATGGACACTTCAATTTATTTACCTCAACATGGGTCCTGAGAGCTACTCATGATGGATACTGGGTGAATTGGCATGGATGAGGTAAGGGCAAAGGGTGGTGGGTGGGTGGGCATTAGTTGGCAACGCTGGGAGCAAAAATTCAGACTCATGTCTACAGCAATTGAGTATAATGCCTAGTATAACTAGGTGCTCAATGATGTGACATTGAATAGAACAAACAGAAGAGTGTTTTTGAAGTTTTAAGGCCAATTTAAACTCATGTTTGGACTTTTGTGATGTTTTCCCCCTCCCCGTCCCCAATTCTGGCATTGGTCTATATCTAATCTCTGGCTAATGGTACAAATAAGCTGGAAATTTGAGAGCTATTTGCACATTGTCACTCAGGCAGAATTAGAATTAGGTTTAACCTTTTGGATATAACTTGCATCATTAGAGAAAATTCAACACTTATTGTCCTTTGAAGAGACCTTTAATGTCAACATTTCACCCGTTTTCTTCTTTTTGCTACTTTAACCTTTGGAGTTAATCACAAACCACCCTGAGTCAAATATTGCTTTCTTTGAGCCTTCTCTACTTAAAATTAGTTAATTTATTCTAATGGATCCCAGACAAAAGAAGAGAGAGTTTTACTTTATGTGGAATTAACAATAGCTGATCAGGGCCTGAGGAGGGGCTGATGAGATCACGTATCTCACTGTTCATATAGCATCTGTTTCATCAAATCAGCACCTAAATATTCACCATCAAATGTGAGGTTCTCATTCAATTCCATTCACTTCACAAATAGATCAGATAACATTCCTGTCTATAAAAAGTGAATATATTCAATCACTACTGCAATTTTGCAGTCAGAATGTTCAATTAGAGAGAATGATAGACATTAGACAATGGCTGAATCTATCATTAAGGTCTCAATAATTGATAAAGCATGAAATGATCTTACTGGGTTGATAGCAGCCATGTATTTCAAAGACAGGGCTCCTGTAATACTGCACTACAGTAATAATAACCTTTGTGATATCCTTGTGAAAAATAAAATAGCTAAAGCATCAATCAGAGTAATGATCATAGTCTGTTACATTTTTCAAAATGAACAATCCTGGAATATACCAGAAAAGGCAACATTTTAAAATACTTATAATTTTGTTTATTTGTCAATAATGGAAAAGGCACTATTTTCATAATGTTCATAGAATCTACAGTGCAGAAGGAGGCCACTCAGCCCATTGAGCCTATACTGACAACAATCCCACCCAGGTCCTATCCCTGTAACCCACATATTTATCCCCTAATCCCCCGCCACTAAGGGGCAATTTATTATGGACAATCAACCTAACCCGCACATCTTTGGACTGTGGGAGGAAACCAGAGCACCCGGAGGAAACCCACGCAGACATGGGAAGAACGTGCAAACTCCACACAGACAGTCACCCAAGGCCAGAATTGAACCTGGGTCCCTGGCAGCTGTGAGGCAGCAGTGCTAACCACTGTGCCACCGTGCCGCCCCAATATTCATTTTCTTGACCCCTTTTCCCTTGCTGAAGAGATGAACTCTTTGCTGGTGTACAATTCCAACCTGATTTTATTTTATTTGATTTATTATTGTCACATGCATTGGGATAGTGAAAAATATTGTTTCTTATGCACTATACAGACAAAGCATACCATTCATAGGGAAGGAAAGGAGAGAGTGCAGAATGTAGTGTTACAGTCATAGCGAGGGTGTAGAGAAAGATCAACTTGGTGCATGGTAGGTCCATTCAAAAATCTAATGGCAGCAGGGAAGAAGCTGTTCTTGAATCAGTTATTCAAGTGATCACTGTACAAGTTTAAGAAGGTGAGTTGCGGCAGGTTATTTGATTGCGAATCAAATCAAATCCTGCCCTTGCACACATTTTTAGAAAGGGATTGCTGAAAAATAGTTAGAAGCAGGAACCCCTCTTGATATTCTGTTTTCTAACTCAAGCCCACTGACGCTAATTGGAGTAGCCAAATACCAGTCTGGCTGGGATTAACTAATTTAACACAGATTGAAGATTGAAACCAGGACCTTTTTGATCTGTAGGGCTTTACTCATTGTGTAGACTTGCTGAGTTATTTGAATTTTTGAAAAAAAGAAATCTGCTAGACTGGTTCTGTGTCTCGAGCTTATTTTATGTCCTTTTATTAATATTTTTTAGTATTTTAATAGAAAATATATGTGCACATGGTGCGCATTTACTACCAAAAGACATTTGGCATAAATGTTCACTGAAGTTACTAGAAAGGTTGCACAATTATTCAGTAACAGAGTGGCTGTGGCAAGTGACATCATTGTGGCAGTGTCGAGTAAATGGATTCAAGTTTGTTTTAAAGACGTTAAACACAGCCTGACTGATGGTATCACACGCAAAGAGACAGAGGCAAAGAAGTTCAGGGCAGCAGTGCACTTGCTTGCACCAGCCAATGCAATATGTTGATTACATAGCAACCTTCTTGCAGGATCCATGTAAGAAGTCGCACCAAGCATACCTGTAATAAGGTGTTAACCTGATAAAGTCAGTAACACAGGATTGCGTGCATGGCAAAAGGCAGAAGCAGCATGTTGGAGACAGAGCTCCCATAATCAACAGATCACGTCACAGCTCTGCAGACCTCCCACATCCAGTTGTGAATGGTGATAGATGAGGCTCCATGAACATACCCTGCAAGAGACAAGGTTAAAGCATTTGCCCAGTGTGGATGCTGCACATTGGCCTACTCCTGAGGACCACACCATCACAGAGGTCATTCTTCAGTTAATTCCATTCATTCCACATAAATTTAAACTGTTCAAAGATGTGTGGGTTAGGTGCATTGGCCATGCTAAATTGTCCCTTAGTGTCCCGGCATGCGCAAATTAGAGGGATTAGTGGGGTAAATAGTTGCGGTTACGGGGATAGGGCCTAGGTGGGATTGTTGTCGGTGCAGACTCAATGGGCTGAATGGCCTCCTTCTGCACTGTAGGGATTCTATGTTTCTCTCCACAGATGCTGCCAGACCTGCTGCGTTTATCCAGCCTTTTCTGTTTTTTATAACTACACTATAATGTTTACATCTCTCGGTAATTTCTCTGCAGATTTGTTCCTCTACATCCTTCCCACAAGTTGGTGGTCTATAGACTACACCAAGCAGTGTACTTGCACCCTTCTTGTTTCTTAAATCTAGCCAAATTGATTATGTCCTCTTTCTAATGCTTTCCTTGATCAATACCACGACCACATCTTTTCTCCCATTCCTATCTTTTCTGAACACCTTATCGGTGGCCTGTTCCTGTGCTGTATTGTTCTTTGTACATTGTTTCTTGCTCTTACACCCAGGAATATTTAACACCAAGTCCTGCCTTCCTTAAGCCAGATCTCTGTTATTGTCACAACATCTTTCCACATGGCAATCTGAGTCTGTAACTCCCTAATCTTATTCACTTTGCTCCGTGCATTCACATACATGCACAGTAACACTGATTTAGACGTCATTACTTTCTCCCTTGTGTCAACTCCACCTATTAACTTACTATTCTCTCTACTAGTGCTATCTATGTCTCCTGGTACTTTGTGCACCCTGGTATTCCACTCTAATATCCTCTTTCGGTTCCCACACTCTTGTCAAGTTAGTTTAAAGCCTTCCCAACAGCATTAGCAAAACTCCCCCCACCCAAGGAACTCAGCTCTGTTCAGATGCAACCCATCAGATTTATACAGGTGCCACCTTCCCCAGACCCAGTTTCATTGTCCCAGGAATTGAAAGCCTTCCCTTCTGCACCATCTTTCCAGCCATGCATTCATCTGTCTTATCCTCCTATTTCTGTGCTCAATTGCATGTGGCACAGTATAATCTGGAGATTACTACATTGTTCACTTTCTATCTAGTTCCCTAAATTCGGATTGCAAGAACACGTCCCCCATCCTAGCTAAATCATTTGTACCAGTGTGGGCTTCTGGCTCTTCATCCTCCCCAAGAAGAATGTCATGCACCCGCTCGGTGACATACTTGACCCTGACACCCGGGAGGCAACATATCATCCTGGAGTCACATCCATGGCCACAGAAACAGCTGTGCAACTTACCAGACAAACAACAGATATGTCTTTACATGTAGAAAAGGACAATTATCCAGCACTGATGGGTCAAACATAGTTAGAAAAGATTCAACTAATCAACTAATTGGGGCAGCACGGTGGCCACAGTGGTTAGCACTGCTGCCTCTCAGCACCAGGGACCCAAGTTCAAATCCCGGCTTGGGTCACTGTTGGTGTGGAGTTTGCACATTCTCCCTGTGTCTGTGCAGGTTTCCTCCGGGTGCTCCGGTTTCCTCCCACAGTCTAAAGATGTGCGGGTTAGGTTGATTGGCCATGCTAAATTGCTCCTTAATGTCTGGGGGACTAGCAGGGTAAATATGTGGGCTTACGGGGATAGGGGCTGGGACGGGTTGTGGTCGGTGCAGACTTGATGGGCCGAATGGCCTCTTTCTGCATTGTAGGGATTCTATGATGATTCTGTGAATAAATTAGGCTGAAGTCAACCTGCTGACTAATACAGAATCAGGCCTTACAAAAACTCTCAAGAAACACGACTGCGTATTTGATGAAGAACTGGGTGGAGAGTATGAAAGGTACCACAGTGAAACTGAAGATTAGTGAAGGGAGCCAAACAAAATGCTTGAAGGCAAGGTCAGTACATTATGCCACAAGGCCTAAAGTAGAGGTTGACTTAGAATGACAGGTGAAGACAGGAGTCTTGGAAGCTGTCAACATTAGTGAATGGGCTACACCAATCACACCAGTTATTAAGAAGGACGGATCCATACAGATTTGCGGAGACTTCAAAGGTCTCTCTAAATCCAGTAGTGTGTGCAGAACAATACCCATTATCCCATCACAATGACCTGTTCGCAGGATTGGCAGGAGGCCAACATTTTAGCAAGATCGACATAACTAGGCATATCTACTAATGATTGTAGACCTGAAGTAGCAAGAGCTTCTGACAATTGTGACACACAAATGTCTGTTTCAGTACCGAAGATTACCAGCTGATATCCCCTCAGCTCCATGATTGTTCCAAAGAGCAATGGATCAAATCCTGAGTTGGCTAAGCAGAGTCCAGTGTTACTTGGATGACATTGTGGTTACTGGTAAAGACAAGAAGAACATCTTTGGAATCTGGATGCCACTCTTCAAAGACTGGAGGATTATGTGCTGAGCATCCGCAAGAACAAGTGCAAATTCTTCCAGTCTTCATTCAAGTATTTGTGACATGTGATAGATGCCACGGGCCTTCACAAACCTCCTTCAAAGGTCAAGGCTATTAAAGAGATGCCCGCACGTCAGAATGTAAACCAGTTGCAATCCTTCCTAGGATTGTTGAGCTACTATGGAAGATTTGTTCTAAATTTGGTGACCGTTTTAAAACCGTTGCATAACCTATTATGCCAAAACAAGTGGAAGTGGTCAGATCAATGCAATATGCTTTTGTGCAAGCCAAGGAAGTGTTGCTCAAGTCTGTAGTCCTGAAATATTTTGATCCAAACCTACTTCTACAGTTAGCGTGTGACATCTTTCCCTATGGTTTTGGGGCAGTGATATCCCACATCATGCCGCCAGGTGAAGGGAAACCCATTGCTGTTGAGTCCATTGAGCTTTGAGCAAAGCTGAAAGTAACCATGTAGGAATCGAAAAAGAAGCCTTAGGAATTATCTTTAGAGTAAAGAGATTGCACCAATTCTTATATGGAAGAAAGTTCATACTGTTGATGAACCATTGTCCATTAATGACAATTTGTCACAGGAATTCTGTCATTTGCAGCAAGTAGAATGCATTGCTTTTACCTGCACTACTTATACTATCAAGTATCGACAATCAAGTCTTCATTGCAATACAGATGGGCTTTCTCGATTACCACTATCAAGTCGCACAGCAACAAATAGTTCGAGAGGAAGCATCTTCTACTTTTTGAACAGGTAGACATTTTCAACTTGAAAACATATATATTTTCTGTTACATTGAATGTGCAAGATTATTTTCTGTTTTAATATCATAATCTGATTCTAACAAAGTAATAGTCATGCAAAAAATGCCTCAGTTCGCCGAATCTGCTAAGTAAATTAAAGAATTGTGAGTTACGTTTTTGCTGCGGTTATATTCTGGTGTAATCTTCAAATTGATCTGGGGCAACACGGTGGCACAGTGGTTAGCACTGCTGCCTCACAGCGCCAGGGACCCAGGTTCAACTCCAGCTTCGGGTCACTGTCTGTGTGGAATTTACACATTCTCCCCGTGTCTGCGTGGGTTTCCTCCGGGTGCTCAGGTTTCCTCCCACAGTCCAAAGGTGTGCAGGTTAGGTGGATTGGGCATGCTAAATTGCCCCTTAGTGTCAGGGCAATTAGCAGGGTAAATACGTGGGGTTATGGGGATAGGATCTGGGTGGGATTGTTGTCAGTACAGACTTGATGGGCCATATGGCCTCCTTCTGCACTGTAGGGTTTCTATGATCCGATCTTCTTACTATGACCTCTGGGTTCCATATGCATTCCTGCTTTTGATCATGATTTGATGCAAATCACAGATCTAATATAAACAAGGTTTAAATGACAGCAGTAAAGTTCAGACCAAAGGTACTGATGTTCCTGGTTACCGGACCATCAAACAAATGACACAAGCTATGGTGACAACAGTGCTTTTGTTGTTCTGTTTGGTGTTAGTTCATGACTTGTGCCCTTGAGGAGAGGTAAAATGAAATGAGATTCAGATTACAGCTAAGAATTAGCCAAGAGTGAGAAAAGGTGATTAAAACCTAAATAGAGACAAAGGCTCCTGGTAACTTTACCTGCAACAGATGTTCAAGTTTGAATGGGAATTTCGTAATGTTGAGGATGCAGTAGGAATTTTGGTCATGAATGTTTGATGGATAGAATCAAGTCATCAAATTTACTCATTTCCTTTCAGACGCACAATTATGGAGTGGAACAATACATAGGCCCCTATTCAGTGTTATATTTGTTTCCATAAAACTTCATAACAAATCAGGTAGAGCAACCACAAAGTAGTCAGTTACACAAAGTTGGAAGCAGTAATAGGAGAAGCATTTGAGAGCTCTGCAGAGATGGCCTGATTATGAAGGAAGGTCAGGGCAAAGTTTAATTCCTTTGGGGCTTTATTCAGCAACACTTTTTTAATAAGGGATTTTTAAATTCCCAAACCTTCATGGTGGCATCCATGGAAGCCTGCCTTTCACTTTCCTGAATCATTTCATTCCAGCTGTGATCCAGAAGGGATTAGACAAGGTTCATATTTGACGCCCCCTTAAGAAGAGTTTTGGAATTATTTCATTTTACTCAATTTCGGATTCTAACATACCTTAAAGAATTGCTGTTTATCTACTATCCCTACTGTCCAAGAATGCTTACAACATGAAGAAGCAAGTTTCTGATTTCAGATTCCAGTTGTCATTGATTTGATTTGATTTAATTTGATTTGATTTATTATTGTCACATGTATTAGTATACAATGAAAAGTATTGTTTCTTGCATACTATACAGACAAAGCATGCTGTTCATAGAGAAGGAAAGGTGAGGGTGCAGAATGTAATGTTACAGTCATAACTAGGGTGTAGAGAAAGATCAACTTAGTGCGAGGTAGGTCCATTCAAAAATCTGATGGCAGCAGGGAAGAAGCTGTTCTTGAGTCGGTTGGTACAAAGGTGGAAGAGAGTAATTCCAGGGCGCGTGGGGTCCTTAATTATGCTGGCAGCTTTTCCAAGAAGCGAGAAGTATAGACAGGGTTAATGGATGGGAGGCTGGTTTGCGTGATGGACTGGGTTTCATTTATGACACTTTGTAGTTCTTGCGGTCTTGGACAGAACAGGAGCCATTCCAAGCTGCAATACCACCAGAAAGGATGCTTTCCATGGTGCATCTGTGAAAAAGTCGTAGCTGACATGTCAAATTTCCTTAGCCTCTGAGAAAGTAGAGGCATTGTACACGTAATAGATGGTCAGACAAGAGACAGAATTCTGCCTTCCCAAATCCAATTCAAACATGACATAAGATGCGGAGTGAAATGTAACGATATATTAAAAATATCCAGTTGGTTACATTATAAAACATATCCTTGATTAAAAAGTTTAATGCCAAAGTTATTGTGGGAGAAATTGACTTTCGTGAGGAACCAGCTTGGAATAGGCAATGTGTTCAAAACTCATACTTGATGAAACTGGGTCTTAGGCCTCACCTCCATAATTCTGACAAGGTGTTAATGCCAATTGAGCATCTCTTGGAATTCACTGCTCTGGCATTTCCAGATATCTGTCAGCTCAGATATCAAGTAACATCAACCTCATCCCGCTTACTATCTGTTGTGGGGAAGTTATTGCCATCACCAAGGGTGAAGGCGGGGGGCAGCTTTGAAACTTCTCACCCCCACAATGGTTGGGAGAGGATCGGGCATTAAATTGATGAAAACACAAATATAACCCACGATAAAAACATCTACTTTTTATTTAGCTGTAGATGAAAATAACCCCTTTAGAGAGAATGATTCTAATACTTAGATTAGGATCCTTTAATGAGATTTGAATTTAATGCCTCCTGCACAGGTTCAAAAAACTCATTAAATTGGGGGCAAACATTTCACCATTGGTAAACCATGATAGACCTCCTTTGTACCCTCCCTAAGATCTTGATATCCTTTCTAAAGTGTGGTTCTCAAAACTGTACACAACACTCTAGTTGAGGTCTATCCAGTGATCTGTACATGTTTAGGATGATTTCCTAGTTTTTGTATACAATACTCCATTTACGGGGTCAAGTGTGGTATACACATTTTTTAACCACTCTATCAACTTGCTCTATCACATTCAAAGATTTGTGAATAGTCACCCAAGGTAATTTTGCTCTTTCTTCTTTCTCAAAACGCTACCGTAGATTATACTGTTCTTTACAAGGACAGCACATCAGCTGTTGATGCCTATGCTGGAATGGAAAGATGTGGAGATTGGAATGGAAAGAGGCAGAGGGTAAAATGTTAAATAACCTTGCCTGCTACTGACAGTATTAACTCAATTGAAGTTGCACCATATTCATAGAACAATACAGCACAGAAGGAGACCATCCAGTCTATTGTGACTGTGTCGGCTCTTTGAAAGAGCTATCCAATTAGTCTCACTCCTATAGTCCTTTCCCAATATAAATCAATTTCCTTTTGACAGTTAGTGAGTGAGAACCCATAGACATTGGCAGGTAGATGCACCAAGGCCAGCAGACATGCTTAGTGGTGTCATGATGAGTATGGTTAATCTGCTTGCTGATCTCTCACACATCCCTGTATTCATCTTGCACAGTAAATGCATGAATTGTCACAGGGAGATTTCATCGCATCCACTGCCATGAAGGTAAACTTGCCAAATGGCATCTAATTAGATGCAATGATATGCCATGAGGTGGAAGAAACACTATTGTGGAAGACACTTTACACAGGTAGGATCTCTCTATTCTGCAGATTCATGGCAAGAGTTTCTGTGAAGTCAGTGAGTTGGATTCTCCTTCGTGATCCCAGCTAAAATGGAACAGTACGGCAGCAAAGAATAAGAAACATTTCTGGAGGTGAGGTCTCCTGTTACTCATTGCCCTCACCTATATTTCATCCTGCCTGCCCCCACCTGGACCACCAATGGGTGTCCTTTTCCCTGGTTGTAACATGCAAATGCCTGGGTGTAGGTGAATAGAGAGGCGTGGGTAGATTCTAAGGGGGAGGGGATTCTGAGCCCGCATTCATCGTGAGCATAAATAGCGACGCAGGCCCAAAATATCGTGAGAGCTGGAAAACAAGATTCATGCTGGCATGGTCTCGTTTTCCAATTGTATTCATCCCTCGCTGGTGGCGTAGTAAGTTTTTTACCCAGGAAAGTCGGGAGCCTCATTTTGATAGATTTTAATCTCATTAGCAGACTGCACTGCCCACCCCCCCTCACCTCCCCCCACCCTGACACACACACACATACATACACACACACAATGTCACTTCCATCCTCACTGGATATTCAAACCTCGCTGGCATGGTTTACAACAACTTTATAAAAATGTGAAACTGGTGACCTCACCTCCAAGGGAGATAGCGAGGTATCCTATGGAGAGAGGGCACCAGAAAGGCCTTGGGGGTGCCAGATCAGCCATTCTTGAGTCCAGGGAGATTGAGTCGTGGTCTGGGAGGTGTTGGGCATAGCCTGGTGTGGGTGTCCGGTCTGGGAAGTGCTGTACGCAGGTCTGGTGTGGGCCTCTGGTCTCAGGTGGGGGTCATATGAGTGTGATGTTCGGGGGAGGTGGGGGCAGCATTAGTGTGGCGTTTTGCGTTGAGGGACATTAGTGTGGCGTTCTGCGTTGGGGGACATTCGAGTGGCATTTTCGGAGGGGGGCATTATTGTGGCCTCCTGCAGTGTGGCCCGCCTTTGCTGGGTTGTTAGCCCTGGATCCTGAGAGGGAATGGCAATCCTAAATGGTTACTTAAAGAGGTTGGGTGGGAGAGCAGAAGGGGGCGAGACTATGTTGCTAGGTGGGGTGGGAGCTACTCTTGGATGGCGGGCCAATGTGGGGGACATTGACAGAAGGTTACGCTTTGCTCCAGGAGGGGGGGAAGGACACAAGTAATATCTCTCCCACTGTCTGACTGCAATCCACAGCTGTAAGACCTGAGCAGTATCGAGGGGCACTGCACTGCTCTGGGAAACCTGCCCTTCTGGGCTGGGTATGTGGTTTTTTGGGTGTACAAAATGCAAGGCTCTATGAGCTGCAACTCCAGGAGTGTGGGGGATGCAAGTGGATGTTTATGATCAAGTAAAGTTTAATCATAGAATCTCTACAGTGCAGAAGGAGGCCATTGAGCCTGCATGGACAACAATCCCACCCAGGCTTAGATAGATAGATAGATACCCTACGGTGCAGAAAGAGGCCCTTCGGCCCATCGAGTCTGCACCGACCACAATCCCATCCAGGCCCTATCCCCATATCCCTACATATTTTACCCACTAATCCCTCTAACCTACACATCTCAGGACTCTAAGGGGCAATTTTAGCATTGCCAATCAACCTAACCTGCACATCTTTGGACTGTGGGAGGAAACCGGAGCACCCGGAGGAAACCCACGCAGACACGAGGAGAATGTGCAAACTCCACACAGACAGTGACCCAAGCCAGGAATCGAACCCAGGTCCCTGGAGCTGTGAAGCAGCAGTGCTAACCACTGTGCTACCGTGCCGCTTTACCCCATAACCCCACGTATGACACTAAGGGGCGATTTAACATGGCCAGTCTACCTAACCCACACATCTTTGGACTGTGGAAGGAAACTGGAGCACCCGGAGGAAACCCACGCAGACACAGGGAGAACGTGCAACTCCACACAGAGTCACCCGAGGCCAGAATGGAACCCGGGACCCTGGTGCTGTGAGGCAGCAGTGCTAACCATTGTGCCACCGTGCCGCAATCTGGAGGTTTGAGAATAATGCAAACCCACTTGACTGTTAACAAGTCAATTATGCCCAATAAGTTAGTTGTGTGGTGTATGAACCTGTCACCGAATGGCGCTTACAAGTTAACCCTTTCGACGATGAGCCTCCCATGGAAGTCCATGGCTATGCGAGCTTTCACTGAGAGAACTAGCAGAGGTACTGCATCCAATACAAGGGACAGAGGTTTCAGAGTTCAGCAGGAAGCCAATGTGTGATCCAATGTGTGCTGGTGCAGTGGTGTCCTTGCTGGCCTCCCCACCGCACACTGCCCCCCAATTCCACCCCCCGCCCCCCCCCCCCCCCGCACCAGATGTGTGTATACAGGGCCCATCAGTTAATGCATGGCCCTTGGCTCTCACCCTTAGGAAATGCTGAGGGCCAATAAAGGTCTCCAATATTGTTAAATCAATGACTTTCAACCGTTGACGGCTCCCAAATCCGTCCACTCACTGTTTCCCACAATGCTCTCTTACACCCATGATCCTACCCTTTCTCCAAGAGTTTCCATCTTTATTGGGCACTGTGGATCTCCAGACAGTCCGTGTTGAAGGTTTCTGTCCCTCACTTTACAAGCCATCGAACATGCCAACCTTCGTCGCTCGTATTAAATCACTAAGTACTGAGGTGTCTTCTCAGTAACTACTTCACAGTCAGGAGTCAGAGAACACAGAGCTTTATTCAGTCTACTCATTCCACACTCCAAACGTAGACTGCCCACCCTGGACAGATCCCAATAACCCACCCCACAACCCATTCCCTTAAAGAAGCTATGTCCCAACATACTTAACCGATATTGACACCCATCTGTCACATGGAGTTCGGAGAGGCTCATATGGGGTCTTGGCCATTGTGGGTGAGAGTAAGGGAGTTCAGCTCAGTGAGAAGGCGCTCACAGCTGTGATGACCATCAGTGATATGTTCCATGTCTTGAATGGGCAATGGATCAGGGCATTGACTAGACTCCTTAGTGCTAATATTCTGTTTCCTCCCATTTCGTTATTGCATTTATATAATCATGGAGCCCGTGGAGTTGGCAGCAATCCTATTAGCCAGCGGCAGGAGAGACAATGCCAGCGTCATCGTGTAGCTGCATGGAGGCAGGAGCAGCACCCTGAGGAGGAAGGGGTGGCAGGGCCTGCTTAGCTGCTGGAGTCTGCACCACACAGGGGTGTTGCTTGGAGGCGACAATACCGGGCCAGAGTCTCCCAATGGCAGATGACTGAGAACCAGAACAGGCAGAAACTGCGGATGTCCTGAGGGATGGCCAACCACCTTCACCAGATTATGCAGGAGTTGATGCCACATAGGCTGGAAAGTCACCCACTGCCTATCACCCAGAAGGTGACAACTGCCCTGAAACTCTATGCTATTAGCTCCTTTCAGAGCTGCACAGGTGACCACTGTAGAATCTCCCAATCCACCACACATAAATGCATCAGGGATGTGACCGATGTGCTCTTTGCAAGGGCACATCACTACTTTGATTTTGACTGGGACCATGTTAGCCAAGATGTCAGAACCGTGGGGTTCACACACATTGCTGGATTCCTCCGAGTGCAGAGAGTAATTGACTGAACGCATGTGACTCTATGCTCCCCATGGTGTCATGGTGCCTCACTCATGAACCGCATGGATTACCAGGATCACACCAGCATCATGGCAGTGTGAGGGAAGCTCAACCATTCGGCTGACATCCTCGCAGAAAGGAGATGGAGGAGGCACCATCGGAGGCCATCTAGCTTAGATGTGGAGGATGGCAGTGCATGCAGCACTGAAATGGAGGCACTAGGAGAGTGCATAAAGTGATATTTAATACATTATATGGTGGTTACACCAGTGCTCAATATCTTACTGTGCCTAACATCACCCGTGCCCGCACGGTGACTATAATTTCCTCACCTTCATAACACTGCCGCTACATCTAGGTGTTTCCCTAGGGTTCACTACTGAGGTGGAGGCTGTCTGTTGTCTGCCACACCCTGTTGCCTGAGATGACCTTGGCGGGCATCCTCTGTTCCTCTGCCTCTCCTCCACCGCATCAAGCATTTTCATGAGCGCTACCTCTGAGAACCTCGGGGCAGTTTTCCTGGCGGACAACCCCTGATTGTACTTGGAACAAGCACTGGGGAGGCACTCTCATGATTGATGAGCTCAAGTGATGCTGGGGGAAGCGAATGATAGGCAGGCTGCCATGGGCACACCGTGAAATTCATGGAAATCTTTTTAAAAATTGTGCCTGAAGATAGTGCATGATTTCTCACCGACAAGGTTGGTGGGATACTCTCAGGTTTTCTCACTAAAATCAACACCCTATTAATCCAGTGGATTTTCCTGATATCTTGGCCAGTGATTGTCACTTCCTGCAACTGCTGTGTGGCAGTGGACCATAGGAAATGTCACTATTATCCCAGCTGAAGGAAGAGAGCTTTGTAACAGCCTCAAGCCTACATCTATTTTTCTGTGTAGGTCTGTGATCCTGCTGAAATTTTAAATTTGAGACAGATGGATTTTTACTGGCCTGAAATCCCCATAATTTTCAACTGCTGTCCTGTCTAATTTCAAGTGGAATTATGGAATAATGACATAAGCCAAAATATATTGTTTAAAACGTGGTTAGATGCTATTCTTCCATCTCTAGTGTTAGGACTGAATCCAGCTCAGTCTGATGAGAGGGAGCCCTCTTATCCATTAACTATAAGTGCAAACTGACTTGGACAGTTAACCATAGGTATAAAACTGGTTCTGATTAGGTATCAAATGCCAATCTCAAAGACCACAGGGAGAGCTTCTGGAAAGCAAAACAAAACCAAATTCATGCTGTACAAGATACTCTTCAAAAGTTGGGGTTAAGGCACATTGTTGGGACAAAGCAGGAGTTTTACTTTGCAGCTGGGAGCATTTAATATTGGCACTGGGTGACAAATTTTGAAACAAAAATGTTCCATTTTGAACATAACACTGACTCAAAATGCTTTCTACAGCAATCTAATGTTCAAAAGCAGAGTGCTTGTAGTACATAACACAAAACAATGGATGGCTGGGGAATGAAGTGCAGATGTGTATTGTTGGTTTTTGGCCTTATGTAGACACATGATAATGGTAGACAGATACAGACTGGCCCAATACCAACTAGTGAATCCACCCACATCTGTAACACTTAATCTTCAACTGATCTTGTGAAGCATTTTCAAAATGGGCAATTTATATGCATCGCACAGCACTGTCATTATGCCAATTGATACGATCTAGAGTTAAAAATAGTTTTGACTATTAACCAAAAATCCAACAATCACACTATAAGTTTCCGTATAATGTTATTGCACGTCAAAAATTTCTTACAAAAAACTGCAACTAAAACCGAGATGAGGCAAATGTAATATTGATGCTTTTATTCCTGGTTTCTTAATGTTTAATTTACAAGTGTTTCTCGTAAATCCAATATTATAAATACTTCATCATACAAGAAGTCTCAGAGCCCATGAAAAATAATAATTATTGACCAGAATGAGAATTAAATTGTGTTCTGAACCCTAATGGCTATAAAAAGATCAAGGTGAAGAATTGCATATTGCAATATCAATACTCTCAAATAAATTTTTTTTATTATTATTCACTACAAGCTTATATTAATGTTCAGTGGAGGTTTATGCTATTTTTTTCCTTGCTGTCACTGGTTCTCAAAGCAGCTATCCTCAAAGGCAGAAATAAAGTATCACCCAGGGAAACATGCAGTCAGTAAATAGGAATCTGAAAGCAGTCAATTTTGAGATTTGTGAAGGGTCTTGGAGTTTATTAGATTTAGTAAGGTTACAGCTGCAGATATTTTATAACGCACAAAGCAGTAATTTTTTTTGGTGCGGGTAGATGGTAAATGTTTTAAAAATCTTTACAAAAGGAAACCCATTCTTATGCTGCTCAAGTGTTTAAAAATATTGATCAAAGTTCAGTATTAAATCCTGCAGCCTGAATCGGTAAATTTAAATTTATTGTAACAGGATAATGCTAATTTAGCACATAAAATGTACATCAAAAAAAATCAATATGCGCCCTTACTGCTGTTTGATTATATTCATTTACATCAGCAGCTTTCAATTACATAGCACCTGTAATGTAGTAAAATATTCCAAGGTGTTTCATGATATGCAGATATTTTAATTTTATACCTATTTTCCTCCTAAACAACTCTCTCTCCCAAAGGCTATGCATTACCCTATATTTACTGTCAACTCAGGACAGAGTACGTATGTTGGAACTAACAGATCTCTTGTGCCATTACTCACAGCAAGTTGGATGATGCATTTTTTTATGACAGGAGCATTAAATTATGTACTGCAAATACATTATTCTGTTGCTAAGGGGAAGCTAGGCCTGTCCCATTAAGGCTTCAAAATCTCATTAATGTAAACAGCCAGCGGTCAATTACAGTTAATTCTTGTTCATGAGGCAAGTTTGTCGAAAGGCAGTTACATTGCAGGTCAAAAGACATGCCAGCATGAAATGGCTGTCCTCCTTTCTCTTTTTAACTGCTTTTACCACTTCAAAGGAAGCTCTCAAACACACATACATATGGAGTTCCCATGGTGTTACTCATGGTGAATTTAAGATGGGAATATAGCAAGTGATCCAATAAGTAACGGTTTGAGGTTCAGCCGTGGAGGAGGGGAGAAGGCTGCAATATGTGCAGAAACAAGACTTTGAATACATTATAACTATAATACACTTGATGCAGTGAATAGCCTCAAGTTGTCTGAACAAATAGTGTTTCATGAGCATCAAGTTAAAAATGCTTCACAAATATCACCTTTTTATTAGTTTTCCACTTTCTTCCTTTTTCCTCCTATAAGCATTTGCTCACGTTGGAAAACAGTGCTACAGGCATCTCAACCAAATCATCATTCTCCAAGTATGAGCCTTGATAGGAAATGCCAGTACATTATCCAATAGTGGCGCAGCATAGCCAAGGCCCAATATGGTTTTGATGTGATTCTGCAAATGTACATTTTCCACTGCAGGTCACTGTGTAATGACCAGAAGTGAGACTCCTGGCAGGTTTTATTTTCCCCCCTCAGGGTCACTGCGACCAGGTACGGGTACTACTGCTGACCATCCCGAGATCAGCAAAACAGGGATCACATCCAGAACCATAGAATAGAATCATAGAATCCCTACAGTGCAGAAGGAGGCCATTTGGCCCATCGAGTCTACACCGACCACAATCCTACTCAGGCCCTATTCCCATAACCCAACATATTTACCTTGCTATAATCGCCCCTGACACTAGGGTCAATTTAGCATGGCCAATCCACCTAAGCCGCACATCTTTGGACTGTGGGAGGAAACTGGAGCACCCAAAGGGAACCCACACAGACACGGGAAGAATGTGCAAACTTAACCCAGACAGTGTCCCGAGGTTGGAATTGAACCCGGGTCCCTGGCGCTGTGAGGCAGCAGTGCTAACCACTGTGCCATTATGCCGACCTTACTGCTCATCAGGTACATAACAGACTTTCAAGAAAAACATCAATTCCGCTTTTAAAAAAACTAAATTAGGGGAACTAAGTTCCAGAAGCATGCTTTGAAATTACACATGGGCTCTCACTATCTCTACCTGTAACTTAAAATGGAGATGGGAACTCTCAGAGAAATAGCAGATAGCTGAGAATGAGCCGTTGTTTATCTGGGAGTTCTACCATTGGAGTTTTGGCAGAACACTCGGAGAGTCCCCGTGGCATTTTGAGTGCCATAACTCTAGTTAGGTCCAGGACAACTCAGATTTTCTTAAGTGAAAATAATTCCCTTCAAAAGGAGCACTTATCTTTATACAAAATATTCATCCTCCAATGAATGTAAATCTCAGTCACATAACGCGGTTAAAAACTAAGCAAGTTCAACTCATTTGGTAACAAATTAATTTGTGAGCCACAGACACGCAAGGAATATCATGCAGCTTTTTTGATCCCCCTGAGAAATTGAGCTTGTGAAGACTAACAAAGGGCTACTGTCTCATCAGAAATGTACTGAGTACCTGCATTCAATGCTATACCTGATAATCGTTATTAATTATTGTGCAATAGCCATGTTTATGACATAGCTTATCTCTAAGTGTGACCCTTAGCATAATTGGAAGTTAAGAACAGTTTACTTTAAGTTTAACTTATAACATCCATTTGTACCTTATTGGACTGAGCCAGCTTAACAGCTCTTTTAACTTGTGTAATGTCAATGAAGCCAAGGTTTGATAACAAGGTGATGACAAGTGCTACGATGCAGATATAATAATCTCAGTCAACACATTTTCTTATAAGAATTTCCAGATCCTTCAAGTAACTGTTCAGATTGTTAGATCTTTATATGCCAAAAACAAATCAAGTACACCAGTAATTTAAATATTTCTGCAATTGACTGAAATTTTGTTCAAATGTTGGGGTGTATAGAGAATTAAAGAAAAGAGGATTGCCCTTTTTAACAGTAATACAAGAGCAAAATATTGCAGATACTGAAAATCTGAAATAAGAACAGAAAGTGCTGGAAATGCTCAACAGGTCAGGCAGCATCTATGGAGTGACCATCAATATCAATCATCAAACCATTGTATCCAGGGCTGTCGCTAAACTCACCTCCTCTGGGGGTCTTACCTTCATAGCTTCCAACTCTGAACAGTCCACTTCTACTTCCCAAAATCCATAAAGAGTTGCTCTGGGTTGGCCCATTGCTTATGCCTACTTCACTGAATTTATTTCTTCCTATCTCCACTCTACTTTATCTCCCTTTATCCAGTCTCTTCCTATCTTCATCAGCGACACTTCTTATGCACCATACTGCTTCTACAGGTTCCAGTTTTCTGGCCCTAACCATCTCCTCTGATCATGGATGTTCAAAACTTCACCACCTCCATCCCCCAAAAGGCTTGAACAGAGGCCCATGCAATCCCCATCTACCATCACACTCTCTTCTGGCTGAACTTGTTCTCACATTGAACAACTTTTTCCTTCAACTCCACTCACTTGCTTTAAATAAAAAATGCTGCTGTGGGTACCCACGTGGATTCTAGCTGTCTCTGCCTTTTTGTGAGAAATGTGGAACATTTGTATTTCAAATCCTACTCAGATCGCCTCCCCCCTCCCTTTCTGGTATATTGATGACTGTATCAGTGGCTTTTTCTGTTCTCTGAACTGGAAAATTTCATTGATCTTGTTTCCAATTTCCACCCTTCTCTCACCTTCATCTGACCCATCTCTGACTCTTCCCTTCCCTTCCTTGATTTTTCTGTCTCACTTTGTGGGGATAAGCTATCAGCTAATCTTCATTACAACCGTACAGTTAGCTTGATCATACTTCTGCACACCATGTTTCCTGTAAGGACATTAATCCATTCTCCCAGTTTCTCCGCAACTATACTGACAATGTAATCTTCCATAATGCTTCTGATGCGTTTTTATTTTTCCTCAACCAAGGACTCCTCCCAACCTACTTGACAGGGCTATCCACCATGTTTGATCTATTTCATGCAATCATGCACTCATCTTGTCTCCTCCCCCACTACCCCGAGAACCAAGATAGGATTCCTCTTGTCCTGACTTTTCGCCCCACAGCTTCCTCATTCAATCATTCATCACCTTCCAACATTTCTGCCACATCCAACATGGTTCCAGCACCAGACATGTCTTTTTCTGCTCCCTCTTTTCAGAATTCCAAAGGGATTGTTCACACTGCAACACCCTATTCCACCCGTCAGACACCCCCAACACCCCTCCCTTTGGAGAGACAAAATACAGACTTTGTAGCAGCTTGTTACAACGGAATGACTTGCTAGGCCATTTTAGAAGGCAAAAAAGAGTCAATCACATTACTGTGAATTTGGACTCACATAGGAGCAGGGGTAGGCCATTCTACCCATCAATATGCTCCACCAATCAATTTGATCATTGCTGATCATCGACTTTAATGCTTTTTATGCACAATATCCCCAGGTTCCTTGATGTCAGTAACTGAGCTGCCACAGCCCTCTGGGGTAAAGAATTCCAAAGATTCACAACCCTCTGTGTCAAGAAACTTCTCTTCATCTCGGTTCTAAGTGGCTTTCTCCTTCTATTGAAATTGTGTCACCTGGTATTAGACTCCCCAACTTGGGGAAACATCTTACCTACGCCCAGCCTGTCTATTCCATTAAGTATGCTGTAGATTTCAATCAGATAACCTCTCATTCTTCAAAACTCTGGAGAACACAGGCCAATTTTTCCCAATCTCTCTTCATGTAGGGGGAATAAGTCTGTAGTTCCCCGCATTCTCCATAGCAATCAGAATCCCTCTTCTCATACAGTATAAAGATGTTGGAGATGATTCTCTCAAAAAAATTCTAAGTGTCGAATTTGCGTAAAAACTGAAACAAATCACGCTGGTTTTTTCAGCGGAAGTTTAAAAAAGAATCTCCTACACTCTGTGCATTGCAGAGTGCACTAGCATAAATCACGTTAAAAATCAGTGGGCTGGGCCTAACCCCGCTGGAGAGGCCGGCAGCATAGTGCTGAGCGGGCCACTGCTCATGCGCCGATCTGTCAGTGCCGAGATCGGCACATGCACAGTGGCCCTTGTCTGCCGGCATTCCGATGGCTAGCCAGCTCAATTGTTGGCCAGTTCAGCAACCCTGCAAAGCTGGCTATGCACCACCCCCATTGCAACTTGATCACTGCCCCACTCCCCCCGAGACATGTCCGGGCCAGCCTCAACCACCCCCACTCCCCCCCGGCAGCCTCAAACTCCCCCACCACCCCCAATCCCGACACTCCCCAGCAGTCTGCCCCTGCCACCCCCCCGCCACCCAGATGGCCAGCCCTAATCGCTGGCCTCCCTCCCTCTTCTCCCCCCACCAATCCTGACTGCAGAGTGGTAGCGGGAGCCCCCCCCCCCCACCGATTTCCAGGATGGAACTGTTGCGCTCAAGCCCGGGCGCTCAGCGGGGAACCTGCAAAACGCTCCTCACTAGAGTCTCCCAGCCTGCTGTGCTAAAAAAACAGCGCAGCGGAATGGGAGAATCACCCCTGTTGTTTTCCCTAATTAATACATAACTTGAGTGTTGCTGAAAAGAGACATTTTGTCTATCGAACTGTGGGAGGAAGCAGGAGCACCCAAAGGAAGCCCACGCAGAAACGGGAAGAACGTGCGGACTCCAAACAGACAGTGACCAAAGCCAGGAATCGAACCCAGGTCCCTGGCGCTGTGAGGCAGCAGTGCTAACCACTGTGCCACCGTGCTGCCTGTGTACTGTTGTGCCTTTTAATATTTTTTTCCCAATCCAACTCTGCCAATTCTCTCCTCATACCTTCATAATTTCTTTTATTCAAATGTAACACCCTGGCTTCAGATTGAACTACCTCACCTTCAAATATAATATTTCATCATTATTATGGTCACATCCCTAAAACCTCTTTTACAACAAAATTATTAATTAGCCTTTTCCCATTACATAATACTAGATCTACAAAATTGTCGAATTAGTTCCTCAATATGCTGCTCTCGAAAACCATTCCTAACACACTCCAGAAACTTGTCTTCCACAGCATTTATGCTCATTGGGCCTGATTTTACCATTTTCATTCTTAGTGTCGAATCTGGGCGTAATGCAGATCCACTTAGAAATCTGCTTTCAGGCGCCCCCATACGTTCTCAGCCATCTCCAGTCCCATTCGCGCTGTGGGCGGGGCTTAGCGCGGCTGAAACGATCGGAGCTCTGAACTGCGCATGCGCAGTTTGAAAAAAATTTGAAAAAGCGCGTCCGTGTCAGATCGCTCCCGGGCCGCAGAAAGCGGAGAAAGCGGCCCGGGAGCGACAAGCGGGAGCGAGGGTGCACACACACATCACTGTCCCCCTTATCCACCCCCCCACTACCCACACACATCACTGTGCCCCTTATCCACCCCCCCACTACCCACACACATCACTGTCCCCCTTATCCATCCCCCCACTACCCACACACATCACTGTTCCCCTTATCAATTCCCCCACTACTCACACACATCACTGTCCCCCTTATCCACTCTCCCCCACTACCCACACACACATCACTGTCCCCCTTATCCACCCCCCCACTACCCACACACATCATTTCAGACTTTTATTTAGCGGGTCCACTACGGCACGGTTCCGGATTGGTAAACGCGGTGGTAAAGGGGGAAATGCTGATAAAGTTGGGCGGGCAGTTCATTAATTCAATTTAAATGCATGCAAATGCATTTAAATCGTCGTTGCGCCCGTTTTGGGCGCGAATCGAATCACCACCATTCCCGGGTTTCGGTAAAGTGGCAATCTGCGCGGATGCAGATCACGATAATGGCCTCTCACCTGACTTTACCACGTTTTCGCGCCCATTAGGGCCCATTAAGTTTACCCATCTATATACAGATTGAAATCACCCATGGTTCCTGTATTACCATGCTACATGCTTCTCTAATCTCCTGATTAATACCATGCCCCACACATTATCACTTCTGTTTGGTGGCTTATAAACAACTACCAATGTTTGCTGCTCTTTGCTTTTTTTTTAGCTCCACCCAAACAGATTCCACATTTTGTTCTTCCAATCTGAGATCCTCCCTTACTAAAGTACAGATTTCATCCCGTATTATCAGCACAGCACCATCTCCTTTTCCTATTCGCCTGTCCTTAAATGTTAAATATCCTTGAATGTTCAGTTCCCAGTGTTGGTCACTCTGTAGCTATGTTTCTGTAAATGCAATTAGATCATACCCATTTACTTCTATTTGCACTTTGCTGCGTGTGCTGCATGTATTCAGGTAGAGCGCCCTTAATTTTGTCTTTTTAACATTATTCTACACTCAAAGCCTAGTTGATGCTTGGCTTTTTTTCACCTGCCTTCTAACTTTGCTTGTTACTTTTCTACATGTAGGCCATGCCCTTCCCCTAATTGACATTAGTGAACCAGATCAGTTTTTACAACAATCATAAATGATTTGATAGTTATTATAGAACATAGAACATAGAACATAGAACATTACAGCGCAGAACAGGCCCTTCGGCCCACGATGTTGCACCGACCAGTTAAAAAAAAAACTGTGACCCTCCAACCTAAACCAATTTCTTTTCGTCCATGAACCTATCTACGGATCTCTTAAACGCCCCCAAACTAGGCGCATTTACTACTGATGCTGGCAGGGCATTCCAATCCCTCACCACCCTCTGGGTAAAGAACCTACCCCTGACATCGGTTCTATAACTACCCCCCCTCAATTTAAAGCCATGCCCCCTCGTGCTGGATTTCTCCATCAGAGGAAAAAGGCTATCACTATCCACCCTATCTAAACCTCTAATCATCTTATATGTTTCAATAAGATCCCCTCTTAGCCGCCGCCTTTCCAGCGAAAACAATCCCAAATCCCTCAGCCTCTCCTCATAGGATCTCCCCTCCATACCAGGCAACATCCTGGTAAACCTCCTCTGCACCCTCTCCAAAGCCTCCACATCCTTCCTGTAATGTGGGGACCAGAACTGCACACAGTACTCCAAGTGCGGCCGCACCAGAGTTGTGTACAGTTGCAACATAACGCTACGACTCCTAAATTCAATCCCCCTACCAATAAACGCCAAGACACCATATGCCTTCTTAACAACCTTATCTACTTGATTCCCAACTTTCAGGGATCTATGCACACATACACCTAGATCCCTCTGCTCCTCCACACTATTCAAAGTCCTCCCGTTAGCCCTATACTCAACACATCTGTTATTCCTACCAAAGTGAATTACCTCACACTTCTCCGCATTAAACTCCATCCGCCACCTCTCGGCCCAACTTTGCAACCTGTCTAAGTCTTCCTGCAAACTACGACACCCTTCCTCACTATTAGTGAGATTAACATTTAAATTCCAAATGTATGAACTGAATTTAAATTCTACCAGCTGCTGTGGTGGGATTCAAACCCGTATCACCAGAGGATTTGCCTGGGCCTCTGGATTACAAGTCCAATGACATTACCACCGTGCTATGTCATAAAGTGCTCAAAGTTCATAAGTTCATAAGATATAGGAGCAGAACTAATCATACTGAAATGCTCATTTCCGTCATGGAGTCTGCTCCACCATTCGATCATGGTTTATATGCTCCTTATCCCCATTTTCCTGCCTTCTCTCCCTAATTACCAATTAAAAATCTGTCTAACTCATCCTTAAATTTACTCATTGTCCCAGCATCCACCTCACTTTGGGCTAGCGAATTCCACAGATTCACAACTCTTTGGGAGAAGTAGTTTCTCCTCAACTGTTTTAAATTTGCTATCCCTTATCCTAAGACTATGATCTCTCATCCTAGAATGCTCCACAAGAGGAAGCATCGGCCCCACGTCTACTTTATCCATATCCTTTATCATCTTATTCATGCCTACCATCCCTCAAAACTCTATGCAGCACTGACTGTCAATAAGCAGTCAAAGACAGTGGTTGAGTTAAGATGGGGAGTGGAGGTAGTCAGAAGTTGACAGGCAAGCTTCCATCTTGGTAATATTAAGTTGAAGAAAGTACCTGCTCATTCATGATGTATTGTCAGACAACATTGTTAGACAGCATTGCATTGTTTGTAGAATCAAGAATGGCAGCAGAAAGTAGAGATTGATGCTGTGAGCCAATGAATTATGTCAAGAGTGGAAGCATTTAGTCAAGTGGTTAAGATGAAGAAGGGTTTTCAGTGGCCTTTCCAAATCATACCAGATTTGCTTACCTGTTTTCAATTATCGGAAGATTATCCACTCCGTGTGAATCAGGAACCTAAGATAAATGATAGTGTTGCATCTCATTAATACCACTGGGACATGCACAGCATTTTAACTGAGGACCTGCTAATAGCTTGCAGGATCTTGAGCCCATCAATAAAACCTGGCAGCACCAAGAACCTATCATCTATAATGTTTTAGATAAAGGTTCCATATGGTCGACAGAAAGCAAGAGTGCTTCACCTAGACAAATTATCCTGTACTCCAGCTTTCTTCCAGCCCTGACTGCAGACTTGCCAATGCCCTTAACCCTGATTATCTTATCGGGAAGGGTCTGTGGGTTCCAGGTGGCAGCCTGTCACTTGTACAAATTTTGACACAGTGTAAATATATATAAAGAATGAAGTAATTTGAAACTCATAAGCTTTATCCCCACTATATCCTTTACTTATGCTTGAATGTTTTAAGTACGGTAGGAATGAAAGGTTAGCCGATAAGAAGTGTTTGAAATGCTGCCGCAGAATTTTTACAATATTTTCCAGCAGTCACGTTCCAAACCCATATAGGAATGTTTTGGGCATCTAGAATTCTAATTAGTCATTTTCTAAGGATTTACCAAACCAATTCAAAAAGTGTTCTGTTTGGAATTAAAAATATGCTACATTGGTTTGAAAATCTTGGAACACAGATTCTAATTTTGAATACAGTAAAATAAAATTCTGACAATTTTTAACAGTCAGTTATTGCAGTGTATTCCAGAACGCCTCACTTGGTGAAAGCTTACTTTGTAGCATTTTTTAAGTAGGACATACAAGCCAAAGATGGCTGAGGATGTAAAGTCTGTCACTGCTGAATTACTGGTGGATGAGACTCTGAGACAATGGAACCCCACCGTTTCTGGACAATATATTTTGAAAGCATGCTGAAACTAATTGTCATCTCCGGTGGAGGCAATGGGATATAATAGGAGATGAGTATCATCTCATCAAGATATATCATGTGCGTAATGCCCAGACGGATTTGTGGATTTTGCCTTCCAGGAATATAGAAAGACGGGGATAAAAGCCAGCTAAAAGCTGCCTCAAGTGGTTGTGCTTGTGTGAACCAGTGCTGGGTGTCAGAATGAGTGTGACACAGAAGAAGAAGCCAGCCGGTAGCACCAACTCTGCCACAGCTTTTGCAAGTATATTTCTATGTCTCTGAGTCAGCAAAGGCCACGATTGGGATTCTCCCAAAAAATATATCTTAGTTCCCAACTTGTGGGAAAATGGGAGTATTTTTTGCCTGTTTTTTTTTAGTAATTACCAGAGTGAATCTCCGACACTCTGAAAACTGCAAATTGCCTCAGCAGGATTCACTCTGGTATGTAGGGAGTGGGGCCTATTCCTGCCTGAAAAGCCGGCAGCATAGCACTGAGTGGGCCACTGCACATGTGCCGATCTGTCAGAGCAGAGATCGGCGCATGCACAGTGGCTCCTCCATTACCAGCCTCCTGATCGCTGCCCTTCCTAATCACAGGCCAGCCCTGCAACCCCCCGGATTGCCGATGCCTTCACCCCCTGATCGCTGGCTCCCGTACCTCCCCAGGCCAGCTCTTCAATGGCCTCTGTTCCTTCCAGCAGGGTCAGGGTGCCTGTTCCCCATTAGTGGGGATCAGTCGTAAACGTCGCTGGAAGGAACCACTCCCGACGGGGTGGGGCGGGGGGAGGGGGTGGCCAGGTGGGAGACACTAAGGGACCCAGAGAATATGCTCCTGGGCGAACTAATCATACTGAAATGCTCATTTCCGTCATGGAGACGATTATGCTAAAAATAATTACCTGGGAGATGTGGGAGGCCTGGGCGCCCAGCGTGAATCCCGCAAGACGGCCACCGTTGATGTCACCTGGCCATTACTCGAGCAGTGCAGCGGCCTGGGAGAATCCCAGGCCACTTTTGAAACAGAAACAGGGAAGCTTCTCCATGAAACTGCTGAACGCCAGAATCTCGAAATTGACTATTCACCTGCTGAAGTCAGCACTACTGGAATATCGAAACTGATATTTAGCTGATGAAGTCTGCCCTGCTGGAATCTTGAAACTGACTATTCATCTGCTGGAATTAGCGCTACTGAAACCTCAAATCACAATTCTCAATCATCTACTCGTCGCAAGTCAAACTGTTTCATCTATCTTTTTTCTTACTTAAACTCAATTATCACTTCTAATCGGCATGAACGTTTATGCATGTGATTTACCACTTTTTTTGCCTTTAATAGTTAATTGAAAACATGCAGAATTTTAAAATCAAGGCATTGTTTAACCAGGAACCAAAAGTCAGCAAGGGCAGGGGTGATAATTGAATAGAACTTGGTGTGAGTTAGGACATGAGCAGCAGCATTTTGGATGACCTCAAGTTTACAGAGGGTAGAACATCGGAGGTTGCCCAGGAGTGTGCTGGAATGGTCAGGTCTAGAGGTAATAAAGCCATACTGCATGGTTCATACGTTCATAAGATATAGGAGCAGAATCAGGCCATTGAGCCCAAAGAGTCCACTCCGCCATGCGATCATGGCTGGTATGCTCCTCAATCCCCATTTTCCTGCCTTCTCCCCATAACTTTTCAACCCATTACCAATTAAAAATCTGTCTAGCTCTTCTTTAAATTTACTCAATGTTCCGGCATCCACTGCACTTTGGGAGAGCGAATTCCAGATGTTTTCAGAAGCAGATGAGCTCACGCAGGGGCAGAGTTGGGCACTGTTAATTGCACTTTTAGTGACGAAGAGTTGTATGGTTGGAAGTTCATCTCTGGGTCAAATATGATGCCAAGGTTGTGAACAGTCTGATTTAGTCTCAGACAGTTGTAAAGGAGAGGGATTAAGGAGAGGTAGCTAAAGAATGTGGTTTGCAGTGGGAACCAAAAGTAATGGCTTCATTCTTCCCAATGATTTAAGGACTGACATTAAGCCACTTTGAAATCTTCCTTTTAATTTAGATGTACAGGTGGCAACATATTAGGGAGGAACCTGAGGAGGATCCAAAGTAATCTACTCCGCATTTTATGAATTCCAATTAAAGTCCAGTCCAACATTTATACCTAGTATCCCCAGTTTGTTGGTCAAATTACAACTAAAAAGCTGGGAATGGTGGGATTTTACAGCCTCGCTTGTCTCAAGACAGTAAAATCCCACCCGAGGTCAGCAGATCTTCTCACACTCCACCCCTCGCCCACTCCAATTCCTATGGCAGGCGAGCCGGTAAAATTCCGGCCATTGTAGTTTCAGGCCAGCATAATAATTAGCATCAATTTATGAATTCATTACAAGTAATTAATTCAGAAATAATTTAGAATTTTCAGTTTGATCATTTTGAAATGTAATTATTTAAGATTAAACAGCCTAAAAATGTAGCCTTGACAAATTTGGTTTCAGCTTGAATGAGATATGCACTAAACATTCCTAAACAAAAAATGTTTAGGCAAGTTAGAGAGAAAGAGAGAGCGCTGCCTTTGCTATTTAAGAACATAACAGTGCTCAAATAAATGAAAAGGAAAAGATTTACATTTATATAGCATCTTACAACAATTAAGTACATTTAGAATTGTACCTGTTATAATGCGGATAATTTTCATGCATTCTACAAATAGCAATGAGCCATACCACCAGAATATTTCAGCGATGTTAGATAAGGGATAAATATTAGCAAGGGAGCTGAGAGTTTTCCCATGCTCTTCAAATAGTGCCATGGAATATTTTACATCCACCTTGAGAACAGATTAGCTTTGGTTGATTGTCTCATCTGGAAGATGGCAGTTCCAACTGTGCAGCACTCCCTCAGTAATGTACCGAAGTGTCAGCCTAGATTATGATTTCAAATCTCTAGAGTGGAACTTGGGTCATTGGCCTCTTGATTGAGGTGAGAGTGTTCATACTGAGTCACAACTGACACAATGACCAAGATTAACTTCCCGGTTTAAACTATAAAAAAACTTGTTTACCATATTGGGAGCATATTGAAGACCACTAAGTAATAGAAGACTGAGACTTATAGGTAATTTAAGCGAGGTCTGCATTTGTAACAAAGTTAGAATAATTGATGGTTTAACATTTCCGAACCATAGAATCCCTACACTGTAGAAGGAGGCCATTCATGCCATCACATCTACACCAACTCTTCGAAAGAACATCTTACACAGGCCCACCCCACATCCTATTCCCATAACCCTGCACATTTACCATGGCATTACCTAACCTACACATCTTTGACTCTACAAAACAATTTATTATCGCCAATCCACTTAACCTGCACATCTTTGGAATGTGGGACAAAACCGGAGCACCTGGAAGAAACCCTCGCAGACACGGGGAAAACATACAAATTCCACACAGTCACCCAAGGCCGGAATTGAACCCGGGTGCCTAGCGCTGTGAGGCAGCAGTGCTAACCACTGTCACCGTGCCACCCAAGATAGACTTGGATAAGAAAAACCTTGGTGTTCAAAATGGGGATTCTTACAACATTCAGGATGCAGATTTTGATATCATCTTTGGCAAACTCACAAAATGTGCATGAACTAACATCAAACTCAGCCTTGGAACTGAGCGAATGGTTTATAAAGCCTGTGTTCTCAGCACCTTGGCTGTGAAGTATGGATGACTTACAGCTATCACTGAAGCTAGCTGAACAATTTCCATCTTCGCTATTTGCGGTCATTTTGGTTATATCCTGTCAGGACAAAAATCACAAAGGTGGCAGACCTTTCAAAGTTTGTTGGCACTTTTTGGACAGAGTGGCTTCATTGGCACAGGCACATCCATATGATGGAAGATGGTCACAGAACCTATTCTGTATCACGATGTAGCTGGGATCAGATGACCAGTGGGACACCCAAAGCTCCACTTCAAGGATGCTTGCAAGCATGACATGAAGGACCTAGACCGCAACTGTTTACGATTTACATAGATGGTTTGGAGTTGGGGACCAAGTGTGTGTCAAAATTTGCAGATGACACTAAGATGGGTGGAAGAGCAAAGTGTGCAGAGGACGCTGAAAGACTGCAAAGGGATATAGATAATTTAAGTGAATGGGCGAGGGTCTGGCAGATGGAGTACAATGTTGGTAAATGTGAGGTTATCCATTTTGGTAGGAAGAACAGCAAAATGGACTATTATTTAAATGGTAAAAAATTGCAGCATCCTGCTGTGCAGAGGGACCTGGGTGTCCTTGTGCAGGAATCTCAAGGATTTGCAGGTGCTAATTAAGAAGGCAAATGGAATTTTGTCCTTCATTGTGAGAGGGATGGAGTTTAAAAACAGTGAGATTATGTTGAGGCTGTATAAGGTGCTGGTGAGGCCACACCTGGAGTACTGTGTACAGTTTTGGTCTCCTTACTTGAGAAAGGATATACTGGCACTGGAGGGGGTGCAGAGGAGATTCACTAGGTTGATTCCGGAGTTGAGAGGGTTGGCTTATGAGGAGAGACTGAGTAGATTGGGGCTATACTCATTGAAATTCAGAAGAATGAGGAGAGATCTTGTAGAAACATATAAGATTATGAAGGAAATAGATAAGATAGAAGCAGGGAAGTTGTTTCCACTGGCGGGTGAAACTAGAACTAGGGGGGATAGCCTCAAAATAAGAGGAAGCAGATTTAGGACTGAGTTGAGGAGGAACTTCTTCACACAAAGGGTTGTGAATCTGTGGAATTCCCTGCCCTGTGAAGCAGTTGAGGCTACCTCATTGAATATTTTTAAGGCAAGGATAGATAAATTTTTGAGCAGTAAAGGAATTAAGGGTTATGGTGAGCGGGCGGGTAAGTGGAGCTGAGTCCACAAAAAGATCAGCCATGATCTTATTGAATGGCGGAGCAGGCTCGAGGGGCCAGATGGCCTACGCCTGCTCCTAGCTCTTATGTTCTTATTACACTTGGGAGTCACTAGCTGATGCTTGAGGAAAATGCTGACATCTCCTGTGTCCAACAATCCACAACACTTGGTAGGGTTTCATGTAGGGCACTTGTGGCAGAATCTGCCTCTCGAGGATTGACCTCTTCAGCCATCCATAAAGGTGAAGACTCCCTATCTGAAATGGATGTTACATGTCCATCATCTTTCATAGGTGGAAGAATGTCAATCACACATTCAGGCTGTATGATCAGCAAGGAAGGGTGCAGTACTAGATTTGTTATTTATGAAGACAATGCTGCTTTAATATCTTCTAGTCTTAACTGCCTGCAAAGATATTATTTAGCACCAATCATAATTAGTCATCAGTGAATGAAATACTAATCATCTGTGAACATAGTAATTAAACATTCTGCCACAGTTCATTGATATGGTAAGAGTTACAGTAGACTGACATAATAAATATGATAGCAATGGTGATATTAATTTTCATTGGATTAACTATTGCAATGAAAGATGTTGTAATATGAGGTTACTTGACACAAGTATTACTCAACCAGTATGAACATTTGCAATACTGATGACATTAGGGCTGTAACCTTCACCCGAACAAGATCAAAAATCTTGTCATTGCTGTTATAGTTTAATTATTATTGATTTACATCCTAGGTATGATGAAGATGGATGAGTAATGGTCCTTCGGTATACTGCAATAAAATGGTTCAATATTCATTTTCTTGAGGAGTTGAATGACACTACAGCAATAAACAAATCAACTGAAGATTATTTCTTACTATTTGAACAATAAACAAAGGATTAACCTACATTAAGTAAATACACATTGAAGGATTAGTAAAGGAAAAACAAAGATAAGATAAGCAAAGTGTTATTGGTAAAGTGTAATCTCAAGCAATATTGCACAAGATCAGTAATGGTCAAACTCTTTGAAAACTGTCTAGCAATATTATTTGCACCAAAATGATAAATTTAACAGAATTAGAATTAAAGTAAATGAATACAGACACTGAGGATTTTGTCCTCTGAGTGTAATGTTTAGACTTTTACTGAAAATTATACATCCAGAAATGTATAGCAATTAAATTTATATTAAAAGAAATCTTCAACATGTTCACTCCGATTATATTTTATAATAAATTCTTCATTATCAGATTTTTCATAATTACTTTTCAATAAACAGAATATTTTGTTTATGTATATACACTAACCTGCATGAATGTAGTGTATAATTAAAATTGTTTTAATTGTCCTATTCAGCAATGTTTTCCAGTTGTCTCTATTTTCTACCCCCTCTTGTGAAGATAGTAACTCATGGTGTTTGGTTCTACATACATTGCATTATTTCTCTAAATGTCCAATCTCCCTGCCTGAGCTGAGAGTGGAAGGCCGGCAGACTATTCAACTGTGACGAGATTCATAGCTGAGCCCTTCCTATTATCCTAGACACACAGTGGCTCATTAGTGCCATCACTGACTGGAGGAGGTATTGTGGGATTGTGGGACAATAGTCGCGTCCCTACCTCTGGACAAGAAACTCTGAGTTCAAGTCCAGTGCCAGGACTTGTTGGCCACTGATGGGGTGCTCATAATTGGCTGATAATGGAACCCTTCCATCACTTCCCCACTATTCCCCAAAGAGGAAAAAAGTGTTTGTGTAAAAATACACTGAAAGAAAATCTGACTGAGCCCTAAAAGACATAGCAGCCGAATTGGGCTTATTGTAAGTGGTGAGAAAACCAACATGAGCGAAAAGTCCACTTGACGTTGTTGTCACCAATAGATCTACCTCAGATGCATCTGTCCACGGTGGCATCAGGAGGAGTGACCAATGCAATGTCCTTGTGGAAATGAAGTCCTGACTTCCTACTGATGACACCCTCCATTGTATTGAGAGAAGCTACCAGGGTGCCAGGATTAGATCTGCAACACAAACTCTGTAACTCAAACTGGGCATCCATGAGGCCCTGTGGGATATCGGCACCAGCTGAATTTTATTCCACCACAATCTGTAAACTCATAGCACATCAAGAAAGGGTCCAACCCTGGTTCAAGGAGGTGTATCAGAGAACATATCTGGTGCAGCAACAAGCATCCTAAAAATGAGGTGCTAACCTGGTGAAGCTACAACACAGGACTAGGCTGCAAAAAGACATTGGTAGGATGCAGAGCTGGGCCGAAAAATGGCAGATGGAGTTTAACCCTGATAAGTGCGAGGTGATTCATTTTGGTAGGACAAATTTAAATGCGGATTACAGGGTCAACGGCAGAGTTCTGAGGAATGTGGAGGAACAGAGACATCTTGGAGATCATATCCACAGATCTCTGAAGGTTGCCACTCAAGTGGATAGAGCCGTGAAGAAGGCCTATAGTGTGTAGGGTGTTTATTAACAGGGGGTTTGAGTTTAAGAGCCGTGGGGTTATGCTGCAACTATACAGGACCTTGGTGAGACCACATTTGGAATATTGTGTGCAGTTCTGGTCACCTCACTATAAAAAGGATGTGGAAGCATTGGAGAGAGTGCAGAGGAGATTTACCAGGATGCTGCCTGGTTTGGAGGGTAGTTCTTATGAGGAAAGGTTGAGGGAGCTAGGGCTTTTCTCTTTAGAGCGGAGGAGGATGAGAGGCGACTTAATAGAGGTTTATAAGATGATGAGGGGGGATAGATAGAGTGGATGTTCAGAGACTATTTCCTCGGGTGGATGTAGCTGTTACTAGGGGGCATAACTATAAGGTTCATGGTGGGAGATATAGGAGGGGTGTCTGAGGTAGGTTCTTTACTCAGAGAGTGGTTGGGTTGTGGAATGGACTGCCTGCTGTCATAGTGGAGTCGGACACTTTAGGAACTTTCAAGCAATTATTGGATAGGCACATGGAGCACACCAGAATGATAGGAAGTGGGATAGCTTGATCTTGGTTTCGGACATAGGCTCGGCATAACATCGAGGGCCGAAGGGCCTGTACTGTGCTGTACTGTTCTATGTTCTATGACTACGTGCATACTGAACTGCAGACGTAATATGCTGTAGACAGCTAAGTGATCTCACAGCCAATGGATCAGATCAAAGCTCTGCAGGCCTACCAGACCTAGTCATGAATGATGATGGACAGTTAAATAACTAATGAGAGCAGGAGCTCTGTGAACATTCCCATCTTCGATGATCGTGGAGTCCACTACGTAATGTAGGTAATAAGTGGGACTAATTAGATAGATTTTACAAAGAGTTAACACAGGCATGATGAGTGGATTGGCCTCTTTATGTGCTATGTGTTCAGCTCATCTGCTACTGAAACTCTTTTCCCAACATATTACCTCTAGGCTTGACAATTCTTACACTCTTTTGGCCAGCCTCTTGCATTTTACCCCCCACAACTTTGAGCTGGTCTTCAACTCTTCAATCCCTGTCCCAACTCACACCAAATCCTGATCATCCATTATCCATATGCTAATTGACCCTCACTGGCTTCCGGTTAAGCAACACCTTGATTAAAGCGCTCTTCCTTGTTTCAAATTCCTCCGTGGCCTCACCCCTCCCATCTCTGTAATCTATCGCCCTCCAAGATCTTAGTGGTCCTCCAATTTGGGGCCTTGATCTACCCTAATTTTAATTACTCAAACATTGGTAGCCACACCTTCATTGATAAGGCCCTAAGCTCTGAAGTGCCTTCCCTAAACCTCTCCACTTCGTTTCCTCCTTTCAGATATTTCTTAAAACCTTCTTCGTTGACCAGACTTTTAGACATCTGTTCCAATATCTCCTTGTGTGGCTCAGTATGAAATTTTGTTTGGTAAAACTCTTATGAAGTGCATTAGGATGTTTACCTGTGTTAACTACAATGGGGGTTGTTCCAAACATGATAGCTGTAACATTGATCTCTAGCAGTGTTCCTCAACTATCGTTTTGTACTATCCCATCTCTGAATTGTAGTTTGTTTAAAGAGGACCTGGAATCTGGCACCTCAATGTTTGCTAGTGGAATAATTACTCTTAATTCTATCAATCTTTGTAGATAGAAGATTGGCTGACCAATAGAAAGTAGAGTGTATGCATAACTGGGACTTTTTCAGGTCGGCAACATGTGCCACAGGGTTCAGTGCTGGGATTTCAAGTATTTACAATTTATATAAATGACTTGGATGAAGGGTTGGATGGGACAGTTGCCAAATTTGCTAATGACACAAAGGTAGGTAGGAAAGGAAGTTGTACAGAAGATATAAGGCGGCTACAAAAAGATATAGATAGATTAAGTGAGTGGGCAAAGTTCTAGCAAATGGAGTACAATGTGGAAAAATGTCAAATTGTCCATTTTGACAGGATGAATAAAAGAGAAACATATAGGGGATAACCTTGAGTCCGTGCTCGGCGTCCACAGGGATGGCGGCAGGGGCTCATGATCCAGTGAAACCCAGAAGTTGTGTATTTCGCTGGTGAGATTGCGACTTCCAATTTCCGCTGCCTTACGCCAGCAACGTAATCAGGGTCACACCCACAATGGGCGTGAATTTGATTTCAATATATTTAAATACATTAATATGTTATTAAAGACCCCCCTTGCCACATATTGAACCTGCAACATATTTTCAAACTTTGCCAATGTGACATCACACGGTGCGATTTCTGACAGGTTCATCCAGACGTGAACCTGTTGTGGGGATTCCTCCCTGGGGGTGTAAAGGTGAGCACAGCACCAAGGGAAAATGGACATGGCCAGGCACTGCCCTGGCAATTCTCCCTGATGTGGAGATACCAGCATTGGACTGGGGTAAACACAGTAAGAAGTCTCACAACACCAGGTTAAAGTCCAACAGGTTATTTGGTAGCACATGCCACTTGCTTTCGGTGCACTGCCTCTTCATCAGGTAAGTGGGAGTTCTGTTCACAAACAGGGCACATAAAGACACAAACTCAATTTACAAAATAATGGTTGGAATGCGAGTCTTTACAGGTAATCAAGTCTTAAAGGTACAGACAATGTGAGTGGAGAGAGGGTTAAGCACAGGTTAAAGAGATGTGTATTGTCTCCAGCCAGGACAGTTAGTGAGATTTTGCAAGCCCAGTCAAGTCGTGGGGGTTACAGATAGTGTGACATGAACCCAAGATCCCGGTTGAGGCCATCCTCATGTGTGCGGAACTTGGCTATCAGTCTCTGCTCAGCGATTCTGCGTTGTCGTGTGTCGTGAAGGCCGCCTTGAAGAACGCTTACCCGAAGATCAGAGGCCAAATGCCCGTGACCACTGAAGTGTTCCCCAACAGGAAGAGAACACTCTTGCCTGGTGATTGTCGAGCGGTGTTCATTCATCCGTTGTCGTAGCATCTGCATGGTCTCCCCAATGTACCATGCCTCGGGACATCCTTTCCTGCAGCGTATCAGGTAGACAACGTTGCAAGTGCATGTACCATGTACCTGGTGGATGGTGTTCTCACGTGAGATGATGGCATCCGTGTCGATGATCCGGCATGTCTTGCAGAGGTTGCTGTGGCAGGGTTGTGTGGTGTCATGGTCACTGTTCCCCTGAAGACTGGGTAGTTTGCTGTGGACAATGGTCTGTTTGAGGTTGTGTGGTTGTTTGAAGGTAAGAAGTGGGGGTGTGGGGATGGCCTTGGCGAGAGGTTCGTCTTCATCAATGACATGTTGAAGGCTCCGGAGAAGATGTCGTAACTTCTCCGCTCTGGGGAAGTACTGGACGACGAAGGGTACTCTGTCCGCCGTGTCCCATGTTTGTCTTCTGAGGAGGTTGGTGTGGTTTTTCGCTGTGGCGCGTTGGAACTGTCGATCGATGAGTCGAGCACCATATCCTGTTCTTATGAGGGCATCTTTCAGCATCTGGAGGTGTCTGTTGCGATCCTCCTCATCTGAGCAGATCCTGTGTATACGGAGGGCTTGTCCGTAGGGGATGGCTTCTTTCACGTGTTTAGGGTGGAAGCTGGAGAACTGGAGCATCATGAGATTATCCGTGGGCTTGCTGTACAGTGAAGTGCTGAGGTGACTGTCCTTGATGGAGATGCGTGTGTCCAAGAATGCAACCGATTCCGGAGAGTAGAGCATGGTGAGTCTGATGGTGGGATGGAACTTGTTGATGTCATCATATAGTTGTTTCAGTGATTGTTCACCATGAGTCCAAAGGAAGAAAATGTCATCAATGTATCTAGTGTATAGCATCGGTTGAAGGTCCTGTGCGGTGAAGAGGTCTTGTTTGAACCTGTGCATGAAGATGTTGGCATATTGAGGTGCGAATTTGGTCAGGAGAACAGTGACCACGACACCACACAACTCTGCCACAGCAACCTCTGCAAGACATGCCGGATCATCGACACGGATGCCATCATCTCACATGAGAACACCATCCACCAGGTACACGGTACATGCACTTGCAACTCGGCCAACGTTGTCTCCCTGATACGCTGCAGGAAAGGATGTCCCGAGGCATGGTACATTGGGGAGACCATGCAGACGTTACAAGAACGGATGAATGAACACCGCTCGACAATCACCAGGCAAGAGTGTTCTCATCCTGTTGGGGAACACTTCAGTGGTCACGGGCATTCGGCCTCTGATCTTCGGGTAAGTGTTCTCCAAGGCAGCCTTCACGACACATGACAACTCAGAGTTGCTGAGCTGAGACTGATAGCCAAGTTCCACACACATGAGGACGGTCTCAACCAGGATCTTGGGTTCATGTCACACTATCTGTAACCCCCACGACTTGCCTGGGCTTGCAAAATCTCACTAACTGTCCTGGCTGGAGACAATACACATCTCTTTAACCTGTGCTTAACCCTCTCTCCACTCACATTGTCTGTACCTTTAAGACTTGATTACCTGTAAAGACTCGCATTCCAACCATTATTTTTTAAATTGAGTTTGTGTCTTTATGTGCCCTGTTTGTGAACAGAACTCCCACTTACCTGATGAAGAGGCAGTGCACCGAAAGCTAGTGGCTTGTGTTACCAAATAAACCTGTTGGACTTTAACCTGGTGTTGTGAGACTCCTTACTGAATTCTCCGTGACACAGGCTGGCAGTTCCAGATTGACACCACGCTAACCTGGTAGTGCGAACCTTTGCTGGAGGCAGTGCCAAGGGCACTCCCAGTGGGAACGTCATGGGGGAGGGAGGGAGGGGAATCATTTATTTTTGGTGCTGAGGGGAACAGATGTGGGAACTGGGGATGCCGGCGATGGATGTTTGGGTGGGAAGGGAAACACACCCACCTGTTTTTTTTTACAGTGTTGTAAGATCTGGAGAGAAAACTGGTGTGTTTTTCTGGAGAGAAACATGCCGTTTTTCTCGCTGGAACCAACACTCTGCCATTTTTTGGTAAGATTCCCCCAACTTCTATCTAAATAATGAGAGATTGTAGAGGGATCTTGTTGAGTCTTCGTGCATGAAGCGTACAAGGCTTGCTGCAGATACAGCAAGTAATTAGGAAAGCTAATAGAATGTTATCATTTGTTGCAAGGAGAATTTAACACAACAATAGGGAGGTAATACTTCAGTTATGAGACCACATCTGTGTACAGTATTAGTCACCTTATTTAAGGATGCAAGCGCATTGGAAGCAGTTCAAAGAAGGTTTACCAGACTAATACCTGGAATGCACGAGTTGTCTTATGGGAAACGTTGGACAGGCTTGGCTTGTATCTGCTGAAGTTTAGAAGAGAGGGAGGTGACTTGATTGAAACATATGAGAGGTCTTGACAAGGTGATGTGGAGAAGAAGTTTCCTCTTGTGGGAGAATCAAGAACTAGGGATCACCATTTAAAATGGAGATGAGATGAATTTGTTTCTCTGAGGGTCATGAGTCTTTGGAAATTTCTTCCTGAAAAGGTGGTTGAAGCAGAGTCTTTGAATATTTTTAAGGCAGAAGTAAAAAGATTCTTGATAAGCAAGGGGGTGATAAGAGTATCAGGGGTAGGTGGGATACAGTTTGAGGTTGCTGTCAGATCAGCCGTGATTTCATTAAATGATGGAACAAGCTCGAAAGACCAAATGGCTTATCCCTGCTCCTTGTTTGTATGCTTGTAGTCTTTAGTCTTTGCTACTTTCATCTAATTTTTAACCTCACTGTCTTTGTTCCCCAGTTTTTCCTGTAACCTTTCGTGCACATTTGGCAACTGCTCTGGACTCAAACACATCACTTCTATTTTCCCTCTTCTCTTCCCATTTCTCTTCAGCTGTCCCTACTATCATGCCTACTTTTGTTCCTCTACCTCTGGTAATCCAACTTCAGATTCCAATTCTTCAATACTCATCATTTCTCCTTCTCTCATGCTGCCACACTAGGCTTGACTCCTTAAATAACCGTACAACCCCTCAGCATTCTTAAAAACACCCATTACAGCACACTGCAGTGCTTTCTAACAACAGCAACACCTGCCCTTCTCACCTACTGGGGACTAATCTTGCAACCTCCTCTCTGTCCCTCTCATTGTTCTTAGCTCAGACTCTTATGAATTCTTCCCATAGGATGGCAGGCACTGCTTCCCTCCACATCTCCCTCCAAAATATTAATTTGCTAATAAAGCCCTGACCCTCCATGAGCTTAATGTATATGATTGCATCAACATTATGGCCTTGACAGAGGCATAGTTGAGGGGAGATAATACCTTTCCCCTTCGTGAAACTCTCCCCCAGCTAGCTAACCTTTTACCTTTAATTTATCATGACACCTCAGCAGCTACTGACTTCTTAAATCATAATCTTCCCACTACATTTGATGCCTTCCTTCCCACTAGAACTATTACTCTTTCCCACCTAATTGTTCCCTCTGATATAGCCCTTCATCTCATCTCTGCTTCCTTAAAGTGAATGGGTTATTAAATTTAAAAGTATTTTACAAACATCTTGTTTAACCATTCATTAGCAGATCTGGATAAAACATTTAAAAGCATTATTGGGCAAGGCTTTTCATCACTAAAACTGTCCACTATTCCAGCATCATCCAGGAAGGCAAAGGTAACATCCAGCTTCTCTTCTCCATGGCTAACCATGTTCTTAAACTACCCCTATTTGCCTCCACAACCCTCACCTCCAGTAATGAGGAGCTCACGGACTACTTTGTTCAGCTGTTTCCTTCTTTTCCCATATCCCACTCAGCCTAATTTATTCTTAGTTCATTCCTACCCTAACGCTTTGCATCTTTTTTCTAGATTCTTTCCCATCTCCCCTCATTTTCTCTCCAAGCTCATCTGGCGAATGAAATTCACCTCTTGCTTTCTAGACCTTATTCCTTCTAAGCTGCTGACCACTCTACTTCCCATCTTGGCTTTTATATTAATTGAAATTGTTAAGACTGTCTCCTCAGGGACTGTCCCTCTCTACTTCAAATCTGCTGTCATCACCCCCTCTTCAAAGAAAAAGCCCTTGACTCCCCTGTACTTGCAAGCTGCCACCTTATCTCCTCATCTATCACATCCCAAATCCCTGTCTATTTTTCTCTGAATTTCTTGTTTGAAATCCTTCAATCAGCTCTCCATCCCATCGTTGTAAAGAAACAGCTCTTACCAAAGTCACAAATTATATTTTAGTTGACTGTGACAAGGCCTTCACATCCTCCTCAGTCTGTCTGCAGCCTCTGCCACCCTTGACAACAAAATCCTGCTCCAATGCCATTCCACCATCATCCAATTGGGAGGGACAGCCTTTGCCTGGTTTCTTCCTTATCTAGTGGCAAAATACTGCAGAAGCTGGAAATCTAAATAGAAACAGAAAATATTGAAAATCTCCAGCAAGTCTAACAGAATCCGTGGAAAGAGAACAACAACAACATTGAATAAAATGATTTCAGTTACACCAGGTAAAAAAAATTGCTTTGAAACCAGCAGTTGTTACCTTAAAAGAACTGGTAGGCCTCGACATTTCAGGTAGCGCGCTCTGCCTATCGTCTCCTGAAATGACTCGAACAGATGAAAAAGATGGTTATATGTAGCGGAGGAAAGGAATATGAAGATGTTATTGCTGATTGGTCAAACTATTGTGCAAGCAATAAATCTGTGCATGTTAACATTTTTGCTGCTGATTGGTTGACAGAGCAGAATGGATGATAATGTGTTTCTTGAGTAAGCGTAGCCAGATGTCACTGATGAGATGGTCACTGCCTTGGCATACAGTGTGATGTTGGTAGATTTCCATGGTCTCCCTAACTCATTTTGTATGCCAGTGCCCGATGGATAAGTCTAGAATTGGACTGTTGTAGGTGGTGGTTATTAAGTTGAGTGTGTTTGATAATAACTAGCACGAGCTTTCGGAGCGTTGCCCCTTCATCAGGGGCAACGCTCTGAAAGCTCTTGCTACCAAATAAACCTGTTGGACTTTAACCTGGTGTTGTGAGATGACATACTATGCCTATCTCAGTCCAACGCCGGAATCTCCACATCATTGATAATAGCTGACATGTTCCATGTTTGAAGCAGGTTTTATGTTCCTTGAGTCTATTGTGTTTCTCCAATATAGATGATGCTACAACTGCACAATAGGCTGTAAATTTCTGGTTTATTGTGAAATGGTTTCTTTCTTTGAAGGCATGAAGGGTTGAGAGGAGCTTCTTAGATGACTTGTCTTAGGTGACTTTTATATCTGCTGACTTGAATATATGTTGTAGTCTGTGCAAGGTGGAGCCGATGTAATAATGGACGCTGATACTTCCTTGTCTTAATGCAAGTTGTTGTGGAAGGAGCAACAGATTTGTGAAGGGAATCCATGGAGTTGAAGTCGAGACTTAATATAGCAAAGTTTTTGTTGCATGTCAATGTTTCTTGTCACTGATTGAGTAGCTCTTCTAATGAGGGTGTTGAAAAGATCAATGTACTGGTTTCTGTCAGTGTGAGTGGACTTATGATAGACTTGATGGCCAAATTTCAAGCAAGAAAACAGCTGTGATCCACTGGCATGAATCAGATCACAACTGTCCCACATTTAGTCATATTTTGGAAGGGTGGTGGGTTTCACGTTGGTTCTGGAAGTGGCGGGGCCTAAATATTTCCACTCACAGAATTCCCACTCACCTGAAGAAGGGGCTTGGAGCTCCGAAAGCTTGTGTGGCTTTTGCTACCAAATAAACCTGTTGGACTTTAACCTGGTGTTGTTAAACTTCTTATGGGGCCTAAATATGCCAGTGAGCCTGGCTGCAAAGTGATCGGGCGCTGTTTTGAAAGGGCACACCAATCTCACAGTGCATTGGAAGAGCCCCTCCACAGGGACATCGGACCCCACCCCCTCACCCCCCCATTCGGCGGCATGTTTCCGACCCCCTCCCCGACACAGATCACTGGCTTTCGGGCCCTACCAATGGGTCCCCCTTCATGATACCCAACATGCCCCCGTTTCATAGCCCCTCCATCATAGCCCCCTTCATTCTCCAACCCTTTCATATTCCCCATTATACCCCACCCCTTCATGACCCCTACTCAGGCCCCACCTGCACTCAGGCCTCACACCCTTGGCACACTAGCAGTGCCCACCTTACAGTGCCCACCTAACCCCCTCCATGTGCAGCCCCGACCCTTCCATGTGCAACCCTGACCACCCTCCATGTACAGCCACGCCCCCCCCCCCCACCCCCACCCCCACCCCCACCCATGCTCAGCCCTGATTATGCCAAACGCTGGTAAGGATTTCTGTGCATGTAGGAGAGTCCTGGCGCAGTCTCTTAAAGGTCAGCAAGTGGGTGACATTCTGATTCCTATGGTGCAGTACAGCATGATAGGTTTAGCTCAGTTGGCTGGATGGCAGCTTTATGATGCAGGGTGACGTGAAAAGCGTGGGTTCAATTCCCTTACCAGCTGAGGTTATTCATGAAAGCCCTGCCTTCTCAACCTTGCCCCTTGCCTGAGGTATGGTGATCATAGGTTAAATCACCACCAATCAGCTCTCCCCCCTCAAAGATAAGATCAGCCTATGGTTATCTGGGACTATGGAAACTTTACCTTTACCTTAGAGCACGAGAGGAAGGTGATGGCCTAGTGGTATTGTCGCAATCCAGAAACTCAGCCAATGGAGACCCGGTTTCAAATCCCACCACAGCAGATGGTGGTATTTGAATTCAATAAAACATATCTGGAATTAAGAATCTACTGATGACCATGAAACCATTGTCAATTGTCGGAAAAACCTATCAGGTTCACAAATGTCTTTTCGGGAAGGACATCTGCCGTCCTTACCTGGTCTGGCCTACATGTGACTCCAGACCCACAGCAATGTGGTTGACTCTCAACTGCTCTCGGCAACTAAGAATGGGCAATAAGGATGGTCAGCCAGTGCTGCCCCATGTCTCACAAATGAATAAAACGAAGGATCAGTGTTTGCCGGCAGTAAATGAAACTTGAGGGCAGTTTAGAGGGAAGGGGACTCAAGGAAGCAGAAAACTGAGGCATTTGAGCAATTTAAGCTCTCAGGACACCGGGATCCGGGATTTTCTGGCCACGTTCGCCCCAAAACCCGAAAATCCCACCCAAGGTCAACAGACCTTTGCATGGTCTGTCCCACGCCTGCTACGATTCCCATGGCGGGCGGGACGGAAAAATTTCCTCTTGGGACTTTTAGTGAAAACCCAGGAAAGTTCCAGCAAAACCTGCCAGGTCACCAAGACTCCATGTGAAATGATGTTCCACAATGCTCCAGCAAAGCACCTTGGGCTGTTTTATTAAGTTTTTAAAAACTATATGAATGCAATGTGTTGCTATATGAAGCTAGCCCTATTTGTAAGCTGGAAGAGGACATATTTTAGTCAGCACTCAGCCCCTGTTGTCCATGTCCAGCTTTCCCGCCACTGCTGCCACTGAGCTCCGCGCATGCGGGGCCAGTCAGTGTGTTGGATGACAGTGAGCGGACACGATTCAGGTACGGATAGTTAACTCATAGCCAGAAGGAAGGAAATCGGGGCCGCTAAACATTAAATTCCGCGTTTAAGGATGACCATAACCAGTGGTTTCATTTACCGCCCACCCTGAATCTGGGAGGTGAGACCAGAGCCGCTTGAGCGTCGAGTGGAGCGCGAGCAGAGCGCGCGGCTGCTTCAGAGCGCGCGGCTGCTTCAAACCGCGGCCTGGCGCCCGGACGGTTAACGGCCGGAGGCCAAATCCCGCCTCAGTCCCGTCCGCTTCACACCCCCCCCTCCGCCTCCACCACACGTCCCCCCACCTCACACTCCCTCCCCACCCCCCCTCAGTCACCCCACCCCACACCCCCTCACTCCACACCCCCTCACCCCACACACCCCCCACCTCACCCCCCTCAGCTCACACCCACCCCTCACACACCCCCCCACCTCATACAATCCTCCACCTCACACACATCCCCCCCCACCTCACACCCCCCCCACCTCACACCCCCAAACCTCACCTTCACCCCCAGCCCCCACCTCACTCCCACCCCCCCACCTCACCCCCACCCCCCCCACCTCACCCCCACCCCCCCCACCTCACCCCCACCCCCCCCACCCCCCCCACCTCACCCCCACCCCCCCCACCTCACCCCCACCCCCCCCACCCCCCACCTCACCCCCACCCCCCCCACCCCCCCACCTCACCCCCACCCCCCCACCTCACCCCCACCCCCTCACACACCGTTCCCCACCTCACACACCCCCTCCACCTCATACGCCCCCCGACCTCACACACCCCCCCACCTCACAACCCGCCACACCTCACACCCCCCCCAACTCACATACCCCCCCACCTTACCCCCCAAAAATCACCCTCACCCCACCCCCCCACCACCACCCCACGCCCCCTTCTCACCCCCCCCACCTCACCCCCACCCCCCCACCTCACCCCCACCCCCCCACAACTCGTCCCCACCTCACCCCCACCCCCCACAACTCGTCCCCACCTCACCCCCACCCCCCACAACTCGTCCCCACCTCACCCCCCACAACTCGTCCCCACCCCCCCACACAACTCGTCCCCACCCCCCCACACAACTCGTCCCCACACCTCATCCTCACCCCCACCTCACACGCACCCCTCCACCTCACCCCCACCCCTCCACTTCACACACCACCTCACACCCCCCTCACCTCACACCCCCCTCACCTCAACCCCCCCACCTCACACCCCCCCACCTCACACCCCCCCACCTCACACCCCCCCACCTCACACCCCCCCACCTCACACCCCCCCACCTCACACCCCCCCACCTCACACCACCCCCACCTCACACCACCCCCACCTCACACCACCCCCACCTCACACCACCCCCACCTCACACCACCCCCACCTCACACCACCCCCACCTCACACCACCCCCACCTCACACACACCTCCACCTCACACCCTCCTCCACCTCACACCCTGCCCCCCCACCGTCACTCCTCCCCCCCCACCGTCTCTCCTCCCCCCCCCACCGTCTCTCCTCCCCCCCCACCGTCTCTCCTCCCCCCCCACCGTCTCTCCTCCCCCCCCCACCGTCTCTCCTCCCCCCCCACCGTCTCTCCTCCCCCCCCCCACCGTCTCTCCTCCCCCCCCCCACCGTCTCTCCTCCCCCCCCCCACCGTCTCTCCCCCCCCCGTCTCTCCCCCCCCCCCCCCCGTCTCTCCCCCCCCCCCCCGTCTCTCCCCCCCCCCCCCGTCTCTCCCCCCCCCCCCACCGTCTCTCCTCCCCCCCCCCCCCACCGTCTCTCCTCCCCCCCCCCCACCGTCTCTCCTCCCCCCCCCCCCCCACCGTCTCTCCTCCCCCCCCACCGTCTCTCCTCCCCCCCCCCCACCGTCTCTCCTCCCCCCCCCCCACACCGTCTCTCCTCCCCCCCCCCCCACACCGTCTCTCCTCCCCCCCCCCACACCGTCTCTCCTCCCCCCCCACCGTCTCTCCTCCCCCCCCCCCCACCGTCTCTCCTCCCCCCCCCCCCACCGTCTCTCCTCCCCCCCCCCCACCGTCTCTCCTCCCCTCCCCCCCACCGTCTCTCCTCCCCCCCCCCACCGTCTCTCCTCCCCCCCCCCACCGTCTCTCCTCCCCCCCCCCACCGTCTCTCCTCCCCCCCCACCGTCTCTCCTCCCCCCCCCCACCGTCTCTCCTCCCCCCCCCCACCGTCTCTCCTCCCCCCCCCCACCGTCTCTCCTCCCCCCCCCACCGTCTCTCCTCCCCCCCCCCACCGTCTCTCCTCCCCCCCCCCCACCGTCTCTCCTCCCCCCCCCCCACCGTCTCTCCTCCCCCCCCCCACCGTCTCTCCTCCCCCCCCCCCCACCGTCTCTCCTCCCCCCCCCACCGTCTCTCCTCCCCCCCCCCCACCGTCTCTCCTCCCCCCCCCACCGTCTCTCCTCCCCCCCCCACCGTCTCTCCTCCCCCCCCCACCGTCTCTCCCCCCCCCCACCGTCACTCCTCCCCCCCCCACCGTCACTCCTCCCCCCCCCACCGTCTCTCCTCCCCCCCCCCCACCTTCTCTCCTCCCCCCCCCCCACCGTCTCTCCTCCCCCCCCCCCCACCGTCTCTCCTCCCCCCCCCCCCCCACCGTCTCTCCTTCCCCCCCCCCACCGTCTCTCCTTCCCCCCCCCCACCGTCTCTCCTTCCCCCCCCCCCACCGTCTCTCCTTCCCCCCCACCGTCTCTCCTCCCCCCCCCGACTGTCTCTCCTCCCCCCCCCGACCGTCTCTCCTCCCCCCCCCGACCGTCTCTCCTCCCCCCCCCGACCGTCTCTCCTCCCCCCCCCGACCGTCTCTCCTCCCCCCCCCCGACCGTCTCTCCTCCCCCCCCCGACCGTCTCTCCTCCCCCCCCCGACCGTCTCTCCTCCCCCCCACCGTCTCTCCTCCCCCCCCACCGTCTCTCCTCCCCCCCCCACCGTCTCTCCTCCCCCCCCACCGTCTCTCCTCCCCCCCCACCGTCTCTCCTCCCCCCCCCACCGTCTCTCCTCCCCCCCCCACCGTCTCTCCTCCCCCCCCACCGTCTCTCCTCCCCCCCCACCGTCTCTCCTCCCCCCCCCACCGTCTCTCCTCCCCCCCCCACCGTCTCTCCTCCCCCCCCACCGTCTCTCCTCCCCCCCCACCGTCTCTCCTCCCCCCCCACCGTCTCTCCTCCCCCCCCACCGTCTCTCCTCCCCCCCCACCGTCTCTCCTCCCCCCCCACCGTCTCTCCTCCCCCCCCACCGTCTCTCCTCCCCCCCCCACCGTCTCTCCTCCCCCCCCACCGTCTCTCCTCCCCCCCCACCGTCTCTCCTCCCCCCCCACCGTCTCTCCTCCCCCCCCACCGTCTCTCCTCCCCCCCCACCGTCTCTCCTCCCCCCCCACCGTCTCTCCTCCCCCCCCACCGTCTCTCCTCCCCCCCCACCGTCTCTCCTCCCCCCGCCACCGTCTCTCCTCCCCCCCCCACCGTCTCTCCTCCCCCCCCCACCGTCTCTCCTCCCCCCCCCACCGTCTCTCCTCCCCCCCCCACCGTCTCTCCTCCCCCCCCCCCCCCACCGTCTCTCCTCCCCCCCCCCCCACCGTCTCTCCTCCCCCCCCCCCCACCGTCTCTCCTCCCCCCCCCACCGTCTCTCCTCCCCCCCCCACCGTCTCTCCTCCCCCCCCCCACCGTCTCTCCTCCCCCCCCCCACCGTCTCTCCTCCCCCCCCCACCGTCTCTCCTCCCCCCCCACACCGTCTCTCCTCCCCCCCCACACCGTCTCTCCTCCTCCCCCCCACCGTCTCTCCTCCCCCCCCACCGTCTCTCCTCCACCCCCACCGTCTCTCCTCCCCCCCCCGTCTCTCCTCCCCCCCCCCCACCGTCTCTCCTCCCCCCCCCCACCGTCTCTCCTCCCCCCCCCCCCCACCGTCTCTCCTCCCCCCCCCCCCCCCCACCGTCTCTCCTCCCCCCCCCCCACCGTCTCTCCTCCCCCCCCCCCGTCTCTCCTCCCCCCCCCCACCGTCTCTCCTCCCCCCCCCCCCCACCGTCTCTCCTCCCCCCCCCCACCGTCTCTCCTCCCCCCCCCCACCGTCTCTTCTCCCCCCCACCGTCTCTCCTCCCCCCCCCCCCACCGTCTCTTCTCCCCCCCACCGTCTCTTCTCCCCCCCACCGTCTCTTCTCCCCCCCACCGTCTCTTCTCCCCCCCCACCGTCTCTCCTCCCCCCCCACCGTCTCTCCTCCCCCCCCACCGTCTCTCCTCCCCCCCCACCGTCTCTCCTCCCCCCCCACCGTCTCTCCTCCCCCCGCCACCGTCTCTCCTCCCCCCCCCCACCGTCTCTCCTCCCCCCCCCCCCACCGTCTCTCCTCCCCCCCCACCGTCTCTCCTCCCCCCCCACCGTCTCTCCTCCCCCCCCACCGTCTCTCCTCCCCCCCCACCGTCTCTCCTCCCCCCCCACCGTCTCTCCTCCCCCCCCACCGTCTCTCCTCCCCCCCCACCGTCTCTCCTCCCCCCCCACCGTCTCTCCTCCCCCCGCCACCGTCTCTCCTCCCCCCCCCACCGTCTCTCCTCCCCCCCCCCCCCACCGTCTCTCCTCCCCCCCCCCCACCGTCTCTCCTCCCCCCCCCCCACCGTCTCTCCTCCCCCCCCCCCACCGTCTCTCCTCCCCCCCCCCCACCGTCTCTCCTCCCCCCCCCCACCGTCTCTCCTCCCCCCCCACCGTCTCTCCTCCCCCCCCCACCGTCTCTCCTCCCCCCCCCACCGTCTCTCCTCCCCCCCCCCACCGTCTCTCCTCCCCCCCCCCACCGTCTCTCCTCCCCCCCCACACCGTCTCTCCTCCCCCCCCACACCGTCTCTCCTCCTCCCCCCCACCGTCTCTCCTCCCCCCCCCACCGTCTCTCCTCCACCCCCACCGTCTCTCCTCCCCCCCCCCCGTCTCTCCTCCCCCCCCCCCACCGTCTCTCCTCCCCCCCCCCCCACCGTCTCTCCTCCCCCCCCCCACCGTCTCTCCTCCCCCCCCCCACCGTCTCTCCTCCCCCCCCCCCCCACCGTCTCTCCTCCCCCCCCCCACCGTCTCTCCTCCCCCCCCCCACCCTCTCTCCTCCCCCCCCCCCCCGTCTCTCCTCCCCCCCCCCCACCGTCTCTTCTCCCCCCCACCGTCTCTTCTCCCCCCCACCGTCTCTTCTCCCCCCCACCGTCTCTCCTCCCCCCCACCGTCTCTCCTCCCCCCCCACCGTCTCTCCTCCCCCCCCACCGTCTCTCCTCCCCCCCACCGTCTCTCCTCCCCCCCACCGTCTCTCCTCCCCCCCACCGTCTCTCCTCCCCCCCACCGTCTCTCCTCCCCCCCCCCCACCGTCTCTCCTCCCCCCCCCACCGTCTCTCCTCCCCCCCCCCACCGTCTCTCCTCCCCCCCCCACCGTCTCTCCTCCCCCCCCCCACCGTCTCTCCTCCCCCCCCCCCACCGTCTCTCCTCCCCCCCCACCGTCTCTCCTCCCCCCCACCACCGTCTCGCCTCCCCCCCACCACCGTCTCGCCTCCCCCTCACCGTCTCTCCTCTTCTCCCCCCCCCCCCCCCCACTCACCTGTCTCTCTTCCTCCTGACCGCTGTAGCAATAAAGGTGTATTACTGATCAACCCCTGTGCCTGCATGTTCACTGATTGATCTTGAAAAGTCCCTAGACCAAGAACGTAACAAACTGGTAATGAGGACGGTGGACCTTTTCAGTCAGACCACTCAAAAAGTGAAATTGAAGTAAGGAGACTTTATTTTCCAACTGAACCGCATGCTGTTTTTAACCTGCAAAATAGTCTGGCAGTGTTTGGTATGGGAACCTGCAGACATTAGAACAGAAAGAAACCTTCAAATTTTAAAAATAAAGTGAAACTGTACTATGCAACTAATAATATAGAATTGCATCTGTTTGAGAATTTTTAAAAATTGGCAATCAAGTGTTAAGTTTTAAAAAAGGAATAGTTAAAAGAAAATTAATAACAGACAAAAGGCTAGTAAACAGAAATTACTAGTTTTTAAAAAGGCCCCAATCGGATGACGAGCTCACTGAGTCTCCCCAAAGTGGGACATTCAAATTAAAAAAACTAGAGTTTAAGAGAATCAGAGCTAACCGCATGAATTGCTGCAGTTAAAACAAAAGTTCAAAAGCTTAAAAGTAACCTGGCACTAGAAAGCAAAGCTGCAGCTTCAAATTTAAAAAGAAAAGAAACGACCCGATGTAAAAGACAGTGAAATTTCCCGAAACACTCCCAAAGTTTAAAAAAATCCCCTTCATGACAAGCAGAGTGAAATGCTGAAATCTTGGTTTTAAAATCACTAAGCTAAAAGGAAATGTCTTCAAATACTAATTTTAAATAAGGAGAGTAGATTTAAGCTTGAAGCTCAGCATGGTCAGAACAAACTGGAACACTGTACTTTAATTGATAAATTTGTTGAAAAATGCACCTGCAGATTTCTTTTTCAAATATCTAGCTAGCAACAAGATGTTAAAAGAAAGAGGGAAGCCAAATGTAACCTAGCAACTATAGCATGTGGGGGAAAAAAATATTAAGCTCAATCTTGAAGAGGTAACAAAATTTAAAGCAGCAGCCACATAAATAAAAGGCTATGAACAGGAAAATTAGAAGAGACCCCCAGATGAAGGACAATTCTCAGAAAAGGCGTATAGGCAATGAAAGACCTCAGAAGACAACAGAAGACCCCAAGGAGAGAGCAACAAGGAGGCATCAGAAGACCTGAGAGGAGGCAATGAAAGACCCCAGAGGAAGGGGTCAACAAATAACCCCAGAAAGAGAATGATGGCAGAATTGTGTGACAATACACAATGATGATTGTGTATTGAATACACACGTGAAGTTGAAAAAGTGTGCAAAGGGACAGGTTCTCTTATAAAGATGTGAGCAGCTCAACCTTCTGAAAAAGATTACCTCGCTTTGACATTTCGGGACTCTGAAAATCATAAGAACTGTTTAGACTCTGAAAGAAATTAAAAAGCAAATCCAAGGTGGTTTGTACCAGTTTGCACTCAAAGTTTTATCCTCCTGATCTTGCTCAGTTCTCTGAGGACATTACGAGAATTGATTTGCAATAACGAGAACAGGATCGAGCTCGGACTTGGAATTAAAACAGGATCGATTACAGAAGGAGGCCTTTGAAAAGAAAGAGGAAGTAGTTCAGCAATAACAGTGTTGAGAAAAGTAGGAAGCGAGAACATGATTGCTGATGCATGATCAGGATTTTAATGAAAAAAGAAGGAATGTTCAATGTTTGAAGAGAAAGACTGAACTGGACTATACTATTGCTGTTTTTGCATGCTTAGACGCAATAAAATGTATGAATAGTGTACTAATAGTGTGAAAACTAGAGGTTTTGAAAAATTAAGCCACTTTTTCAAGTTGTTGGTTCATTTTTTAAAGGGGAAGAGTGATGATATGGATTTTAATAAATGTATTCATATGTTTTTTGTGAGATGTATGTTTAAAATTCAGCTCTGTTATACTCGGTGCTGATTCTTCTGCAAAATCAGGAAGTTTAGATGCTGAGAATGCAGGCTAATTGATTTTATTTAGGGATGTGTTTGTTTTAATCTGCGTTAATGCATTTTTGTTTAATAGGTTTTTCCCCTGGGGTTTCAGAGTAGGGTTTTAATTAGGTTGATTAACAGAATCATGTGCTTAAGGGGAAGGGCTAAGTTTACAGGGAAAAGCAGGCAGTTACTGCTGGGTTCTGAAAGAAACAAGAGGTATCTCTCTGGAAGCTACTGTTTGGAACCTGCTAGGAAAAATAGGTCTCTCTCTCTCTGTCTTTCTCTCCAAAGGTGTTCTGGAGACTCGACTGGCAGCCCAAGTACAAGTACACAAACTGTCTACTCATACTTGGCTAACTGATTTTGAGGAGGAGTTTAAGTCTATAATAGGAATATTGCTTGAATTGGAACTAATAAAGATAGATTAACAGTTAAGAATTGCAACTTCTTATGTTCGAGTATTTCAATTGGTAACGGTTAAGCTAATTCATTTGTTAAAGTATTAAATAAAGTTTGTTTTGACAAAAGCTTCCTAGTGTGTCAATGGAATCACACCTGGAGTGAAACATCTTATCCTCATACTAATGCCAAAATAGAATGCCTTTTGGAGCCTAGTTGAGCTTCATAACATACTTTGGGGTTTCTGATTTGCACCTCAACAATTGCAAAATGAAAACAAGTCAACATTTCTCCAGAGACAGACCTGGGCAACAGTGAAACTAAAAGAAAGGACAAAGACCAAAGTTCTGCTGCAGGCAGAAAAATAAGAGCCACAAATGAGATATGAAAACGTAAATTCAACACTGAAGCACAAAGCACTAGAGGAAGGAAAACCAAGCTGAATGAAAAGATTCATAACCTTGCAAAAGGATCTGAGAGTAAAATAACAAACAACTGTTTGGCTGAAGTTAAGACAAGTGGAATTGAAATTATGAAATGTATGGGTACATTTGTACGAACATGACAGACACCAAGTAAAAAAATGCATCATGATATGAAGTAAAAATTATATCTGTTAGAAGGAAGGAATGTTTTTCAAAGTTTTACCTGCATGCATTATAATGTAACAGTGCTTGGCAGAGCAAGGGTTAACATGAGATTGGAGAATAGCACCAGCCACGCAATAATGTATTCCATCACATTGTAAGAGACTGCAAGAGAACAGTCAAGAAACAAGTAAACACCTAGCCTGGATGGTGGAGCACCAGCATGCACGAACAAGGCCAACCCATGTGCTTTTTTTTGAGGTAGTCCACCCTCTTTCCCAAGTTCAGAAAATGTTTGTTAAACTGACAATTCCCATAAGGCGGGATGAATATGTTACCATGCTTTACAAGCCAGTGCATTTTGGGATCGCAGGACGCATGTTTTCTTGTTAGTTTGACTGCTGAAACAATAAAAGGGCAGATGCAATGTTAACCACCTCCTGTACCTACATGTGTACTTACTGATCTTGAAAGGTACCAGGACCAAAAACAGAACAGGTGAGTGGTTGGGTCAGATCTGGGTGGGGGCATTGTCAAGTCAAATTGGACCTTGGGGCGAGGGGAGGTGTCCAGTTAATTTAGGCCTTTGGGGAGGGGGTGTGAGGGGGCTGGCAGTCCTTGGAGAAGATTGGGTGTCAGGTCAAGTTGGATTTTCAAAATGGTGGTATTGGTGAAGTCGGGCGCTGGGGGTTGGGTGGGTATTGGTTTAGGTCGAACCTTTGAGTGATAATTGGGGATGTGGGTAGGGGGGTGAGAGTCAGGTCTGGCGGTGGGAGTAGTAAGGAGGAGAGGTAGGTAGTCAGGCCTGGTGGTGGAGGGGTTATGAGGGGAATCCTGCCGATTGGGGAGTTGGGAGTTCCCACTCAGTTGAGGGTGGGGGGAGAGGAGTATAGATCTGTGGGGATAGGGGTAGTCCTGTGAGGGAGTTTAAGTGGGTGAGTGGGGGTTGGATAGTCCTGAGTGATGGGGGTGTCCCGTGGCGAGCCAGCGTGGGTCTGTACAATAGTTACCCAGAAGCTAGAAGTGGTTTTAATTTTTTCTTTTTCTGGGTAATGATTGATGTAACACAGAATCATTTGAAGTTTGCAGCTTAAATCACATTTTTGGATGTTTCACAGTACAGGGCAATTGCCAATGGGAAGTTTACATCATCCAGGCAATTGCGATGCAAAAACCTTACTTGGGTACTCCTTGGTGGGGGTGGGAGCATCCCCATCTCATATCCCCATCTCATATCCCCAAATGCAACACCCTGAAGCTCGGATGTTACTGCCCAATGCCTCACATATTCTCCTCACTTATTCATGAATTTGACTTCTTTGTTGGGGTCAGGGGGTTCATTATTAAGGAGCTATTGCTGGTCCCTAATAATATCCAGGATATCACAATCCGGCTGAAATTTGTTAAAAAGGGTATCTGGTGGACAGTAATTCCCTCAGGGGGCCCCTTTCCTTTGAGGAGAGATAGATCAATCTTTCAGACCCATTTAACGTCTTTATGATCTGTCTTTCTCAACCTAAAGTTTAGGGGGATCATTTGAGAGGTACATTCGATCTCAGATTTTCCCTATGAAAATGTTTAAGATTATAATTCACCACAATATTGTTGCCATACCTTGAATGCATGATGAATTGTGACATCTCAAGGAGCACGTCTTTTGGGAGTGGATTTTTTTGTAGTTTCCATTTTGACACATTTGATGGAAAACATCTGTTTCTGTGGCTGTTTTGGGCTGGTGAGTTTTCTTTTTGTATGAATAGGAATTTTGCAGGCAAAAGAAAGCTGCACTACCATCACGTTCCCAATGAAGAAATGACTAAATCAAACTTTACTTTGTTTTGGAAGAAGAAAAATATGAATTGGATAGGCACTCTGATGATATTCACAAATGTCCAGTTGAGCTTCCATATTTGAAATTGTTTCATGGGTGAAAACTTATGGGAAATACTCAATCTACTGTATTAAATTTGTTGAAAATGTGTGAAATCTGAACTTATTTTTTTAAATTACAGGGTACGGAGATGATGGCTTTCAGTTCCTCTAGTCAGAATTTGGTTCCAATTTCTGATCTTCATCCAAACTCAGCACGTCCTGTAAGTCTAATTGCACAACAGCCTAGTAATATTAAGTCTATTTGATTCAAAGGATTTTAAACGAAGTTAGATCTTAAATACTTGTTACATAAGATTTTTTTATCAGTTATGCAATGATTTGTCACTGAGGTCTTTTTAAGCTTGATCCAAATCTACCCCTATCTGCGCTCCTGCTTCCGGTCCAAGAGGGAGCTGTAGAATGTCATAACATTAGATTGCTTGTATTGTGAAATGCTCATGACAAGCTAGGAGCAACAATGGAAGAGAAGAAATAAACTGCATTTTTTTTCTCCATGACGTGATGATCTCTGCTAGTTCCACTCTCCATCCCTCCCTACCATATTGCAACCAGAATGTATGCACATAAGTCTGCAGGTTAGAATTACATCCTGTAGAAAAGAATGAGTTGTCTCAGCCTTATATTAAAACACAAGTTAATTTCCTGTGACATTGCAGATAGAGTCACATCTCCAGACGAAGCAGAGTTAAAGGCAGAGATAGTTGGGCCAGGGCTTGCTTTCATAATGAAGCCTCAAAGAACAAAGAAAATTACAGCACAGGAACAGGCCCTTCAGCCCTCCAAGCCTGCACCGACCATGCTGCCCGACTAAACTAAAACTCCCTACTCTTCCGGGGACCATATCCCTCTATTCCCATCCTATTCATGTATTTGTCAAGACACCCCTTAAAAGTCACTAGCGTATCCACTTCCACTACCTCCCCCGGCAACGAGTTCCAGGCACCCACTACTCTCTGTGTAAAAATTCTGCCTCGTCCATCTCCTTTAAACCTTGCCCCTTGCACCTTAAACCTGTGCCCCCTAGTAATTGACTCTTCCACCCTGGGAAAAAGCTTCTGACTATCCACTCTGTCCATGCCTCTCATAATCTTGTAGACTTCTATCAGGTCGCCCCTCAAACTCCGTCGTTCCAGTGAGAACAAACCAAGTTTCTCCGACCTTCCTCATAGCTGATGCCCTCCATACCAGGCAACATCCTGGTAAATCTTTTCTGTACCCTCTCCAAAGCCTCCACATCCTTCTGGTAGAGTGGCGACCAGAATTGAACATTATATTCCAAGTGTGGCCTAACTAAGGTTCTATAAAGCTGCAACATGACTTGCCAGTTTTTAATTTTTTTAAAAACTCAATGCCCCTTATTTTAATCATACATTCTCTCTTTATTTTTATATTTCAGTTTTTATTCCTGTGTTTACGTTTTTGTGGAAACTGGTTTTGAATTTTTGCTTCGAAAAGGATGGTGTAATTATAGCTTAGAAAAGTTTATGTAGGAAGTTTCCATCCTACATGTAGCAACAGGAATTTCTAGTGAAACAAGTTGGCAGGAAGTATGGTGACTTCAGTGGAATGGAAAATTAGACAAAGTGCATGCCATGTGGCCGATCCATAAGCACCAGTTTCCTACTTGCAACCATCCTGAAAATTACCCCCAGGATCTTTAATATTATGCAAATAAACGCTATCATAGAAGCACATTTAGTGATTCAATTATAGGTAAAGTTGCCATAATCCCAAATAACCATTGGCTGCTCTCCCCTTTGAGGGGGGGAGCTGACTGGTGGTGATTTTAACCTGAGGATCCTAACACCTCAGGCGAGGGAGAAGTTGAGAAATCGGGCCTTCATAAATAACAGAAATTGAACTTGCGCTTTTGGCGTCACACTGCATCAGATTAGCCTATCATTTAACAATTGAATGATACTTAAGATACAATTCTTTGACTGCACACCTCTAAACATGAGAACCAATTCAAGTAATATTCCTCTTACAGACTTACCCCTCTTCAAAATCATTTGGCAAAACCCAGGCTTGCGTGCTTGTACTTAGGTTGTCAGCCCGGAAGCTCCAAGAAACCTCCAGAGAGCGAGAGAGAGACAGCAGGACATAGCAAAATAGCAAATAGCAAAATGGACTATTATTTAAATGGTAAAAAATTGCAGCATGCTGCTGTGCAGAGGGACCTGGGTGTCCTTGTGCAGGAATCTCAAGGAGTTGGTTTGCAGGTGCAGCAGGCAATTAAGAAGGCAAATGGAATTTTGCCCTTCATTGCTAGAGGGATCAAGTTTAAAAACAGCGAGATAATGTTGCAGCTGTATAAGGTACTGGTGAAGCCACATCTGGAGGACTGTGCACAGTTTTGGTCTCCTTACTTGAGAAAGGATGTACTGGCACTGGAGGAGATACACTAGGTTGATTCCAGAGTTGAGAGGGTTGGCTTATGAGGAGAGACTGAGTAGACTGGGGCTGTACTCATTGGAATTCAGAAGAATGAGGAGAGATCTTATAGAAACATGTATGATTATGAAGGGAATAGATAAGATAGAAGCAGAGAAGTTGTTTCCACTCGCAGGTGAAACCAGAACTAGGGGGCATAGCTTCAAAATAAGGGGAAGCAGATTTAGGACTGAGTTGAGGAGGAACTTCTTCACACAAAGGGTTGTGAATCTGTGGAATTCCCTGCCCAGTGAAGCAGTTGAGGCTACCTCATTGAATGTTTTTAAGGCAAGGATAGATACATTTTTGAACAATAAAGGAATTAAGGGTTATGGTGAGCGGGCAGGTAAGTGGAGCTGAGTCCACAAAAAGATCAGCCATGATCTTATTGAATGGCGGAGCAGGCTCGAGGGGCCAGGTGGCCTACTCCTGCTCCTAGTTCTTATGTTCTTATGTCTTGCTTCTTTCAGAATCAGGTGGGAATTCGCTGTTTTAAAATGTGAGAGAAACTGTGTTTTCCCTGCAAGCTTAGCTCCTCCCATTAGCACATGACTTTGTCTCTGTCAATCAAATCTGACCAAATCAAAACCCTACTCTGAAACCCTGGGGGAAAAGCCAAGTAAATACAAATGCATTAACTCTTGTTAGACGAACACACTGTTAGCAAAAATGAGTTATTATCCTGCAGTCTCAGCATGCACCTGAGTGTTATTTTCAGACAAGTGGACTCCTTGCAATGAGGGGCAACCATCAGTCTCAGCATGCAGCTGAATGTTATTTTCAGACAAGTGGACTCCTTGCAATGAAACACTGCCTCTTACAAGAAACGTGATATAAATATATTTCTTAAAGACACAGTATCATCACAGTATCTCGAGTTAAATACCACCTAACAAAGCTGGAGTTACACTCTAGGTTGTGATTCACACTCTTTGCCAGAAGAGACCTCTCTGCACCTGTCCCACGAACTGGTGGTCTGAACTCTGCTTCCTCAATTATTATTTTGAAATATTTGGCGAATGGATAGCAACGTCTGCTTGTTCATTAAAGTAACCAGGAGATCCAATGGATCAGGGATCATAACCAGTTTTAACTTACACCGCATCCAGAATTAAAGCCAAATATTATAAATGGTCTTTTGAAGGTGGGCTTACCACTGTTTAGTTTTAATGCATTTGAGTCAGATAAGGATCTGAAACAAGATATATTGTCAGTTGCGCATCTTAAACTGCTTTGCCTCCACCCACGAGTGACTGTATTACTGGAGCCTGCAAGCATAATGGTGTCAGTAAACCCAGACTGGAAGCATGACTAAAAACAAAAAATGCTGGATGAACTCGGTAGATCTGGCAGCATCTGTGGAGAGAGAAACAGAGGCCATGATTCTTCCAAATTGGGACTAAATGTCCACTCCAGCAGGAAACATGGAGGATTTCCTGCTGGCGTTAGCAGCATCTATCTAATGCTAATTTATTCAAATCAGACAACCCGCTGGCCTGCCCCACTGTTCTGAGACAGGGCCACCATTTTTAATGTGACCCGATCTCCATGCTCGGAGATAGCAGCCCTCCACCAACAAAACAAAAATGGTGGCCCCCAAACTGACCATGGGAGCATCACCAACCCCTCGTCAAAGAGGGGTCTCCTCCCTCACCCACAAATAATGGGTAACCCCATTATGGGTAACGCTGATATGAGTGTGACCTGACCCACCCCCTTCCCCCACTCAGGCCCCCTTCGCCCTCAGACCTACACTCAGCCCCCTTCCCCTCTCAGATCTCCCACTCAACTCCCCTTCCCCCGCAGACTCCCAATCTGCCCCCTTCCACCTCAAACTCCCACTCAGCCCCCTCCCCTCCCCATTCAGGATCCCTTCCCCCTCAAATCCCCCCATTCAGTATGTCTCCTCCATCCCCCCCGCCCACCCCATTCAGTATGTCTCCTCCATTCCCCTCCCCCCGCCCAATTCAGGCCCCTTCAGGCCATGCACCTTGGCTGTGCCAACAGTGCACGGTAACCTGGCCTGGCGCCTTGTACTCTGTGGGGGTTCAAGGAGGTAGGTCAGTTTGCCCCTCTGCTGCTGCCAGACTGCAGAGGAAGGGTCCCTCAAGCATCCTGGGGGTTAGTTGGACTCAGGCTGGGGGCAAGAGGTTGACCTTGCCATTCTCAGGTAGGATGGGGATGTTGTGGCTGGACTGCCCCTTCCAGCCCTGGCAGAGGGTCGAGAGTTTTTAGGTGTCCAGATCACCAAAAACCTGTCCTGGCCCCCCATGCATTCACTATAGTTAGGAAAACCCACCAACTTCTCTACTTTCTCAGAAGACTAAAGAAATTTGGCATGTCAGCTACGACTCTCACCAACTTTTACAGATGCACCATAGAAAGCATTCTTTATGGTTGTATCACAGCTTGGCTCCTGCTCTGCCCAAGACCGCAAGAAACTACAAAAGGTTGTGAATTTAGCCCAATCCATCACGCAAACCAGCCTCCCATCCATTGACTTTGTCTACAGTTCTGGCTGCCTCGGCAAAGCAGCCATCATAATTAAGGACCCCATGCACCCTAGACATACTCTCTTCCACCTTCTTCCGTCGGAAAAAAGATACAAAAGTCTGAGGTCACGTACCAGCCAACTCAAGAATAGCTTCCCTGCTGCCATCAGACTTGAATGGACCTACCTTGCACTAAGTTGATCTTTCTCTACACCCTAGCTATGACTGTAACACTACATTCTGCACTCTCTCATTTCCTTCTCTATGAATGGTATGCTTTGTCTGTAAAGCACGCAAGAAACAATATTTTTCACTGTATGCTAATACACGTGACAATAATAAATCAAATCAGACTTGAAGATCACCCCTGGCATGGTGATTTCAGAGTTCAATGTCAGGATTAGACACTATCTACATTGTGGTCAGGATCAATGGGGTACTTGAGGTGCAGTCGACTGAAGGGGAATTGCAATTAACACAGGTGGCTGGACGATGATAGAAATCCATTTATCTGACGGCTGAATCTTTTACGAGGCATTGCACATTGAATGTATGACAGATCAAAGGCTTCAAGTGCTACAGAAAAGGTTTCAATGATTGCTGCTTGCTGGGAAGCCTCAGCAATTTCAACTGAAACCTCTGTGCATACATTGGGGCTGAGTGCACAGCTGGGCAGACTGGAATCACCACCCCCAGTGAAATTAACCTCTATCAAAGGACTCCAAATGGGTCTGATCTCACCTGCAGCTTCTGACAGGGAGAAAGGAAAATCTCTGCTGCAGAATGGAGTGCTGCAATGATTCAAGATCCTGCCAGGTGACAGGGTGGCATGGAGGTTAAAGTGACCTGGCCATCTCAGAATTTGCACAGCTGACAGACAGGAATGCAGAAATTGATCACAGGGCTGCCTGAAATCACCATGCCAGGGGTGACCTTCAGATCTACCACACCTAAGAGGGCAGTCCAGCTACGATTCCCCCATCCCGGCTGAGAGTGGCAAGGTCTACCCCTTGCCCCCAGCTTGAGCCCACCCAACCCCCAGGACCCTTAAGGGACCCTTCCTCTGCAGAGTGGCAGCAGCAGAGGGACAAATGGCCACAAGACCTACCTCCTCAAGCCCCATGGGGCCCAAGGCACCAGGACAGTTGTCAGTGCCAGGGACTTTGCACTGTTGGCACTGCCAATGTGCATGGCCTGAAGGGGCCTGAATAGCAGGGTCTTTTGTCTTGGGCTGCAAGCCCACTAATTGTATTTAAATGTGACGTTTTGAATATGCATTGGCGAGTAGGAACCCGATTGGGGCCGGCTGGGAGGGTCGCAGCGGGTTTGAGCCCGGCACAAAACCTGCTTTCCCAATAACTCACGATTCTCTGGGCCATCATGATTTGTAATCGGAGTTAGCAGGCCTGGAGAATCCCTCCCAGCGTTAACGTTTCAAGTCCATATGACTTTACAGTTCTGTAGAAAAGTCATATGGACTCAAAACATTAATTCTGTTTCTCTCTCCACAGATGCTGCCAGACCTGCTGAGTTTATCCAGCATTTTCTGTTTTTATTTCAGATTTCCAGCATCCACAGTGTTTTGATTTTATTATGGAAACAGAATGGTTTTCCTTGGAGAGAAGAGGACTGAGGAGATTTGATAGGATTATTCAAATCATGAGTGGTCTGGACAGAGGAGGTGGGCAGAAACCTTTCCCACTCATGTAAGGATATAGAATGAGGGCACAGATTTAAATTAATCGGTAAAGAATGCAAAAGCGACACGAAACCCTTTTTCACACAGCGAGTGATTATGGTCTGGAATGCATTCATTGCCTATGAGGCAGTGTGTTGGAGGCAGGTTCAGATGAAGCATTCAAAAGAGAATTAGACTTATCTGAAAAGGAAGAATGTGCAGGGTTACGAGAGAATGGCGCTAAGTAAATTTCTCATTTGGAGAGCCAATTCAGACAAGATAGGCAGACTATCCTATCATCTTGCACTGTAATGATTCTGTGAAACCCATCATTCTTCCAACATACTGCACCTCTACTCCATATAGTGGTAACATTAATAGCATACACTGGACACCTCTGTTATTATTCTCATTGTTATATTGTGCATTTCAGAGTGTAGCTGGAGTCGTGATTGGAAAAATTGATGCCAAAGGATTTCCTGACCGAAAAAGTAAAGTATGCTTGTGTTCTTTTTAAAAAGATTGTATAGAATCACTTATTGGTTAATTGGCATATTTCATGTATTTATTTGTAGAATTGTAAAATGCTGGATGTTGAGATTAAATCTTGATTCAGTATTATATGCACAAGTACTATCGATGATACTGAAACAGAATCCATTCAGGAGCCTGATTCTAGATTTGTTGAGTAAAAGTGATAACTTCTGTAACAGTTATTTAGGGTGGAATTTTTTTCGTAGTAAATACATATCTTTCTTTATGAGGAGCATATAATGTCCTTGTAAAATATAATAAAAATGAATATTAGCCCTTGACCTTTGGGTTTGTTAAATTGAAAAGTTGTCTCATTTGAACAGCTTTGTATCTTTGTGTAGCATTTAATTGGGATGTCTGTTAATGTATAACATTGCTAAATCTAACATTGATAGCCTCATTGTATCTGTGTTTGAAATTGTTTAAATCACACCTTAATGATCCCCTTGTAGTTTTAACTTCAAATTGCTGCCTGGTAGGTAACTCAACTGAAGATAAATAAGAATACATTTGATGTATTTTGTGGTAATCTATTGACATCCAGTCTCTGTTTGAATTATTGTTTAAGGGGCAGGATGTGTTGTGCTGCCCCCAATTGTTTTAGATGACCTTTTGCCTGTTTTGGGGATGGCTGCATGGTGGGGTTTCTGTATTTGGGAAGTTGAAGTCCAGCTGCTCCATCTCCATTTCTATTCTTATAATTTGCTTATTTTCTCCTGATTTTTATTCTTTCGCATAAATGATGTCACTTTGTTTGATCTAAATATTTATTCTTCCTTGCAGCCCTTGATCATAATGGACAATTTCCCCTCGTGCTGTTTCCATGACTTTTTATCCTGGTCCCTAAATAACCATCCTGCCAATACAGCTGTTAACTTTGTCATTCTTGGGACTCATGCAATGACAACTTTTGTTTTGTCCGTTTGGTTCTATGCCTTCTGATTCAGAAGGTTGTGAGTTCATTTAACACAAATCTCTGTTTGCTATTTATTTGATGATGGGTACATTAAATGAGTAGTGGCAGCCTCAATCCATTTTCTTAGGAAGGACCCACAATGTAACACAGCAAATTGTCAGTACTGTCATGATGGATGAGGTAAATGGAACAGTTCACGTTGGTAGAGTAGGGGGTTAAGGAATCTTGTCAGAGAAGAGGGGGCTTTGTGCATTATGGTTATCTGACTTGGCAGTGTACAATAAATGCTTTTATGTTGAAAGACTGCAACCTACAATAAATGCATGATCTTTGATTGTGTGCTGTTTTAGTAATATAAATTTAATGACTTAGCAGAGGCTCATTTTGAAAAAACTTTAATAATTAACATGTAGAAATATATTCAAACGTTTCTCCAGAATTAGTTCATATAAAAATGGGCAGTTTTTCTGACTTGATTAAAACAATTCTCTACACTGGTATAATGGGTGGGATTCGCCGATCTTGTTCGTACCCACCTGCTGCCAGCGAGAATGGGGAATTTGATACTCAGCCAAAACTCCATTCATTGCAGCAGCCCCCGAGAATCTCAGTTGTGGACAAGGTTGGAGGCTTCCAGCGAATATGTTTAGGTAAATAGGTATAGTACTCAGATTACAAAATGCAGTCCATTATTTTCCAATATGTGGAATTGTCTTCAATAATTTTCTGAAAACATTTGAAATGTATGTCTTCATTTAAGGTAGAGCTGGAGTGGTTGATTGGCATTGAAAGATTCACTCGTTTATTCTTTAGTTATATGACATGTTTTCTCATTTTCTTTGCTGAAGCACCCTGTTAGTGCTTTGACACTGTTAAGTTCTTCTAAGAAATTGCTCACTTGTTACATTTTAGTATTTCACCAGTACACACACCAATCTGATAAACAGAACTTGTGCTGCACTGATCGTCCTGTGCACTGCAGCACCTGTGTTACAAACTCCTGTGACACTGAATTATATTAACTGAAGAGAGAGAAAAAAAATATTAAGGGAGAAACTTCCAATTCAAAATGCTTCCTTCTCCTATCTAAATAAAAATATTTGAAATTATATTCTCTTAAGAGCAATCTTATATTTATTTCTCTTTAAAACCATAAGTTTTCTCATAAGTTGAGTCTCCAGTCTATGAAAGCAACTCTTCTACCTTTGTTAGCAATGCGTGCATCTACAATGGCCATATCAGGGCAGCATCCGGGTCAATTCAGAATGCAAATAGAAAGGCATTTAAAGTAAGAGAATAGATGTTACTGAACATTAAAGGAGTGTCATTCTAAGCAGTCTTGTGCATCCCCTAGTGGCTAATTTAGGGAAGCATTGTCAGATGCCTGGAAGCAGGTCAGCCACCAATCGTTTGAGGCAACCGAAGAACTTGACAAATTAAGGAAGTTCACTTTCAAATAATATTTTAAAAAGTAATTGGCCACTGTAAATATTCGAAATTAATGATACTATATTTCAATTATTTAGAATTTTATGGGAGCATTACTGTTGCAGCATTGGGCATTGAAAGTGTTTCTATAACAGAAAATATCAGTGTACTTAAGCAGTCAAAATTACTAAACAATGACTTTACAACACATTAATTATTGTGTCAGTTTTATAATACTCTGCTAAAAAATTACAGAAACTGTCGGGCTTACACAAAGTGGGAAATTAGCATATTTTGAGAAGTTAGAAAATTTTGAGCAGATGCAAAATGATACTCAAATGTTTGCCCAAGGAATCATGCAAAGAAAATTGTTGCAGTTCAAATTAATAGCTATTGCTCCTGATTTCTGCCAGTTCCAGTATTCCAACAAAATAATCAGTTGGCATCAGTCTAAGAAATTCAAAATACTATTTATTTTAGTTTATTAATGTTTAGATCATTTTAGTTTATTTGTTTTCAAAAATAAAGACGACAAATAGCATTTAGTTAAAGTATATTTTCTCTCATCATAATTGAGGCTCTATTATGATAATAGACCTATTGATTGTGAACCTCACCCTGACCTTTCTTTAATGTGGTTAGCTCATAGTCAATAAAGGAGTTCTTAGCTAGATAATATAAACCCCTCTTCATAAATGTGCAAAATCAAGGTTTGACTACATGAAACAAATAGAGCATTGTGCCCATGTAATTGCTCAAGATAAGTCTGAGGATCTGCTATTTTGTGATAACAGAAGCATTATAACATGTAAAACAACCCCATCCTCAGCAATGGAGCTTCAGTGTACAGGTGATGTTTGTGTGTTCGCTCAGTCAGAAACTGAGCTCCAGGTCATTGTCAACTCCCTCTCCAAAGCATATGAGAAAACACCTGGAAACAACTTTTACAGATGCACCATAGAAAGCATTCTTTCTAGTTGTATCACAACTTGGTATGGCTCCTGCTGTGTCCAAGACCACAAGAAACTACAAAGGATTGTCAACGAAGCCCAGTCCATCTCGCAAACCAGCCTCCTATCCATTGACTCTATCTACACTTCCCGCTGCCTCGGAAAAGCAGCCAGCATAATCAAGGCCCCCACGCACTCCGGACATACTCTCTTCCACCTTCCTCCGTCAGGAAAAAGATACAAAAGTCTAAGGTCACATACCAACCAAACTCAAGAACAGCTTCTTCCCTGCTGCCATCAGACTTTTGCAAGGACCTACCTCGTATTAAGATGATCTTTCTCTACACCCTAGCTATGACTGTAACACCAACCTGCACCCTTTCCTTCTCTACATACGGTATGCTTTGTCTATAGCATGCAAGAAACAATACTTTTCACTGTATACTAATACGTGACAATAATAAATCAAAAACCTGAAGTTGTCTTCCAAGCAGCTCCCACATCCCCCCATTGATTAAGATCAACATCGAGATCCCAGAAAATATGGACAATTTTTTGAATCTTGGGAGCCTCCTCTTGAAGACAGACAAGGACAACAAAATTTACCATTGCCTCTAATGGGCCAGCTCAGTCTTCGGCCAACTGAAGAAAAGAAACCGAGGCTAAGGTCATGATTTACTGGGCAGTAATGACCCCTATGCCCCCTTATGCTTCAGAGACTTGGACAACCAATAGCAGGCACCTCAAAGAATTGGAGAAATACCACCAGTTGTGTCTTTGCACGATCCCCCACATACAGTGTCAAGAAAGGCAATCCAACAGAAGCATCCTCTTCCAAGCCAACCTGCTCAGCATTGATGCGCAAATCACTCAAAAACCAGCTCCACTGGGTAGGGCAAATTGTTCGTATGCTCTTCTCGGAACTCAGTCACGGGAGGAGATTCCCATGGAGACAATGAAACACTTTACCGAACAGGTGCTGGAGTGTGGCAACTCGGGGATTTTCACAGTAGCTTCTTTGCAGTGTTAATGTAAGCCTACTTGTGACAATAATAAATAAACTTTTTTAAAAACTCAGATGAGTTCCGGTCCCAATCCTGTGCCTGTGCTGCTTCACACTTGCAATGTAATCTTCAAAATCAAATGGCCTAATTGACTAGGAGGCAAACTCCACATCCGATTAGAGGTGCCAAACTGGTGCCAGCAGCAAATGCAGGTGACAGTCATGTTGGGGGCTACTGCTGCCTTGCTAGTTTGCGCAGGCAGCTCCTCAACAGGCCAGGAGGTCAAACAAGGAGAACAGCAGCCTTGAAAGAGGTAAGACCAGCTCTCATGATGGCTCTTGTTGGTCCCACAGGTTCCTCCCAAATCCATCTCCAAAGAAATTTATTTGTGCCCCACACCAAACCTGACAGCTGTACCCATTGAAAATTTGGAACTGTCCCAGAGGCATTGAGATGCCAACATGAGGTCTGGGACGTGATTTACAAAGCCGCACTTCATTGGGTCCCAACCCTGAGACCCTTTATAAATCCCAGCTCTAATGTTCAAGGGTCTGTATATAAGATTGTGTATAAATTTGGGACAGAATGGAGAAACTTCTTTTTACATAGAATATTGAGACTAAAGGATACAGTCCGAGTTGGTGATCATTTTTCAACATTTCAGAACATTCAATGTAGATGATTGAAGCAAACATGGAGAAGGGGATATTAGTATAGGATGGGCACATGAGATTTGGATTACTGCTCCTGAGAAAAGTAAATACTATGGACTGATTGAGTTGAACATTATGTATATGTGTTGTCATTTCTATGTAATTAGGATAATTAAAAGTTGATGGGGAAGCTTTTCTCCAGAAGTACTGATGCTTGTAAATCCCAGGATCCTCCTGATGGTCAGGAAACACCAGCAGACTTTCTCTTTATTTTTAAATAAAATTGTGACGCCAAAGTTCTTACTTGTAATTTAAATGTACATTAGATTTTTACTGATTTATTTTAGAAGTGCAAATGCATACAATTTGGTAAATTTCATTTATTTTCTTTAGACATTGGAACAGAAAGATATACTTTTACTTTCACAATCCGAGATTGTCCAATTTACTTCATCAATGTAACTTCCTGGGGGAGAGAAGAATACGTAAGAGGGCTTTCTAACAGTTTCAGAATTGGAGATTGTGGTACGTTTTAAGGAACTGATCGTTTTAAAAAAAGACTTAAAAATCAGAAATATTTTATAAGAAGTGTACTTTTCATGTGTATTCTATGTCATTTTGGAGAAAAGGTGTGTTATTCAAAAAATGTGTTATGTGATCGACATGCATATTGACTTTTAATAAATTGACTCATCCTAGGCAAATATTTTGCTTAAAAATCTGTCACACTGAACTCCATTAATTTTCTTTGTTAATTAGGTGATAAATGCTAATAGTTTTTTGGTTTAAATTATCTGACCCTTAGAAAATGCTGTTTCATATTTTAACGTTAAGTCATAGAATCCCTAGTGCAGAAGGAGCCGTTCGGCCCATCGAGCCTACATCATCAACAATCCCACCTAGGCCCTATCCCCGTAACCCCACGTATTTACCTTTCTAATCGTCCTGGCACTAAGGAGCAATTTATCATGGCCAATCCAAATAACCCGCACATCTTTGGACTGTGGGAGGAAACCAGAGCACCAGGAGGAAACCCAAGCAGACACGGGAAGAACATACAAACTCCGCACTGACAGTGACCCAAGTCGGGAATCGAACCCAAGTCCCTGGCGCTGTAAGGCAGCAGTGCTAACCACTGTGCCATCATGCCCCCCGCATATATACATATAAATCTATTTTTCCACAATGCCCCTCCCAACCCTCATTCTTTACATGAAGTAATTTATTCTTCAAAATGTTTTCCCGTACATCAAGAGTCCTTAGATGTCTTGCCCAAATATCCACTTTCAGGGCAAAGTTTTCAGAGGTTTTGTGTCATCAAGGGGATTTGGAAAGATTTAAGTGCCTATTGGAAAATCACAGCAATAAACCCATGATTTTATGATATTACTGCCTCTGCGTGTGGGGCTGTCAGCTAGTACAGTGACCATTAATAACTATACACAATTTCTAGGAGTTATAGGAGATCAATTAGGAACAGAAATCCAGGCATCTGGAACTGGCTGGTATTTTAGGAATTTTTAGAGATGCTGATGTTGTCTTTGAGCTGTATTTTTTAATTTCCTTTTATGGAATTATACTTTGTTGTGTCTTCTATTATAATTGTACCTTTTTATCTTTTATCTTTTGTTTAATCAGGTTACATCAATAAAAAAAAATGTTGGTGCAGTTTTCAAGAGCTTAAATTCAAACTAGAAGCAACTTGAGGTTCGCTTTTCAGTACATGCACTATGCAAGACTGATAAGCCTCCTGGCCAGAAAAGATGGGCTTGGATGACTTGACTGTGGGTTTGGCTGAAGCCAGTTATAATCTGTTGAGCACAGATTAGCAACATTTCAGCTCTTGGAAGCTGATCTCAGGAAACAGAATTGTACAAAATAATTTAATTGATGCAGTGCACCATTTGCAAGATGCAAACCAGATAGATTTTTTGATTCTTATCATGCTTACAAAGCTTTTATTCCCTTCTATATCTTTATACTTCTGTAATACGTTTCTTTTACTAAGCTGAAGTGATGAAAATTCAATTCCCTGACATATTAAGTGATAATTATCAGAGTATTTCTTAATTTATCTCCTTATCACGGGAGTAGGTTGGATGGTTTAAGACATCAAATTAAATACATTTGGGCCTGAACTTCCCCAGAGAGGCGATCGTCAGATTTCCACTCTGTTCACAATTTCTTAACTGAATTTTTTTTTCAATCCTATCTTGCCAACCTGCTGAGGGTGTCAAGTGGGTTGGGCCTGGGAGTTTGTCGGCGGTCAGGAGCGGCTGGAGGTTGTAGTTAGAGTTGGGCGGCAGGGTAGAAGGCTCCCCTTAAATATGAGGGAGTACCAAGTGGTAGAGAGGTCCTGTTGGGTGTCATATTCCCTTGTGGGTGGATGGAAGGTGGTGTGTGGAGACTCTTATGAGGTGGTGGGGGAGTCCCCATGAAGTTAGAAGTAGTTTTAATCCTTCTAAAGTTTTTCTAGGTAACTGTTGATGTAACCCATTCGGAACCATCTGAAGTTTGCGATTTAAATTGTATTTTCTGATGGTTCCTAGTGCAGGGCAATTTTTCAGAGAATGTTTGCACTTCTGGACAATTGCTATGCAGACCTGACCTGTGAACTTCTGCAGGAGATTCCCCAGCATATCTCTGGGGTACTGTCCTCCAATATGGCGCTGGGGAGCTTGGAAATTACATCCCTATGTTTCTGCTTCATTCACTAAAATCTACCTTTGGATTAGAAACATAGGCCACGATTCTCCATCCCGACCCGCAACTTTTCCAGCGGGTCGGGGTGGAAGATGCGTGTTGCTGGCCTTGTTCCGGGATTTGCGCATGCGCCGGGAACGCATGCGCATCTCCCAGAGCCGGCGAACAGTTTGTCGCCGGTCAGACTATGCTGGAAACCGATGGGAAGGCAGATAAATAATTTGAATCTGTTTTAAATGTATTTAAAATATGTTTACAATGTAATTATCGGTAACTTATCGGTCCCAATTGAATCGCCCACCCCGCCAGGAGTACTTCATTCTGATGGGGTTCAGAGTAGCTCCCCATGTCAGGGAACTAGCGGGAGACCCCGCCGGAATGAAGAGGGGGGCAATGGGAGACCCCCAGGGGGGCAGGGGGCGGTGGTGCCCCCTGGGCATGGGCACCCTGGCACTGCCCAAGGGGCAAAGTGCCCATGCCCAGGGGGCACCGATGGGCAGTGCCTTGTGGGCGGGGCCTAGGGGCGATCGGCGGGAGTGGGGAAGTCCCACTGCATGGCGATCGGTCTGGAATGGAGGGAGGGCAGAGATTCGGGTGGGGGTGGAGGCTGTGCCGAGGGTGGGCCTGCCCCCTGGGCGGGAGGGTCTGACCCCAGGGGGTGTCAGCGGGGTGGGGGGGGGGGGGGTGTGGGGGGTTGTGGGGTACAACCCCGGGACAGGGGGCACTCTGGGACTGGGGGGGGTCAGGACTGGCCCGGGAATTGTGGGGGCCACGATCGGACCGTGGGGGGGGTGGGTTTGGAGGGGCAGCACTGCGGGGTGTCCCTGGCTGTCCAGCGATCGAGCTGGCCAGCAAACGGGGACTCTGACAGATCGGAGCCACTGCGCATGCACAGAGTTCCAGAAGTGTCAGACTCCGGCGTGAATAAGCCCCGCCCCCAGGTTGTTAATGATATTCACGACTGGGACCTTTGCAATGCACAGAGTGGGGAGATTCGGGTGAGAAGCTGAACTGACAAAACTGTCGGGATCTAGAACAGTTTTCCCGCCAATTCAGCACTTTTGGGAGAATCGCGGCCATAGGGTGGAATCTTAATACAATACTCCTTCACTTCTCCTTTAGCTTAACAAGGTTTTAACACACAGGTTTTAAGATAAATACAAAGTACATTTGAAGCTACAATGGTCTCATTAGCACCCAAAGTTAAAGTTCATAGATTTTTTCTCAGAATCCCCCCAGATGATTGTCATATGAGGGTCTCCACTATCAAAGTACGCTTTAAAATCTTATGTCACAGTGATATATTCACTTAGTGTTCACATTCTGAAATTCAGTCCATATTTTCCAGTGGACTCTTGACCAGAACTTCCGCTCCACTTTGAACAGTGAGTCCATTCCATGATTTTGTACCAACCCCTTTAGGTTTTTGTTCCCTTGACTAACTCACTGTCACACAAATTCTGATATCCAGTCAATACTTTCATCCCAATTGCTTTACAATTTGGTCACAGATGGTAATAAGAGATTCCAAACTTTAGGATTACTTTAGAAACCTTTTTTTTAAGCATTCTCACCAACTGATTCCTTCTCAGCTTTGTCTGGGGTCATGAACAGTGTACTTCCAGGTTTCCAGACCCAGTCGTTCCTTAGATTCTACGGAGCTTGCTTTCATACACATTACTCCATTGTACAGCTCTTCTCTCTCTCCAGCTTCTCCAGAGTTGAGACAGAGCTGTTCATTTCTCTGTGACTTGTCTGCAACTGCCTCCAGCTAAATCTACAGAACAAAGAAAATTTTTTGCTTTACCTTACAAGGGCCCCTGGTTGCTAAGAAACTATAATTATTCTTCATGCCATAGCTCTAAACACAATAGAATCCCAACTGGAATTGAAACGAAACCCCACATATACAAACACATTTGTCCGGCATGAAATAAATTTCTTTCAAGCACAGAGACGTTAAATTAAACCCACCTAAAACTATACATTATTTCTAATGTCTACCAATACAAATATGAATCCCTTAGGACTACTTTTTGGTTTCCTAACTATATCAGCTTTCTATTATCTTAAAGGTGTGGACAGGATATTACACCTAATTTAGAAGAGTGACACTGTGATAGATGTCTTGAATTGTTTACACAATGTAACTGCTATGGGAAGTGACATATCTATCATTTGTTGTAAATGCTCTCTTTACCGCTATTTTACATTAATTTTACCCCTCTAGATTTTTAGATTTCTCCATAATATAAACACAATCTTGAGTTTATCACCTTCAGGCAACCTCGGTTGACCTACTGTAGGGTTTGTTTTTTCTCATTTTTTTGATCCCATTTCCCCAGCTATATATGATCTTGTTATAGTGATAGAGATTCTTAAAACATTTGCTTCTATGTACTTAACGATAATTTGAAAAATATTTTTTGCTAGTTGTAATTGAAAATCCACTAGTACAGGCCAAAGATACGGAAAAGGAAGAAAGATTCAGTCCATCTACTTCAAGGTATATTCAAAGTCATATCTCCACTATAATTATAATATTAATGCTTGAAGCTCACTGGTATAATTGAAATTGCTAAATTGTTGGTGTCTTAATAAATATGTCAGGCAGGATTTTTCCACCCCGCTGCGCTGGCCGAGTAGCAGGGTGGGAAATATGAGCTAGAGGCGAAAAATCGGGTTCGCGCCAATCAGATGTTTAACAACTCATTTATCTGCATACAATTTTTTTGTCCAAACCTCAAATGGAGGCTCCTGCAGAACTCTCCCAGTGTGAGAATCCTCGTAGAGAGCAGCATAGAGAATCTGCACAGAGGCCACACCCTCTTTTTAAATCAGTAGCTGCAGTGTTCTGGTAGTGTTTAATGGTCCCCAAGCTTCTCTGTGTTAATGAATGAATTGGTGAGTGGGTAGGTGTAAGTGGGTAGGTGGGTAACTGGGTGTGTGGTAGTTGGATTGGGAACTGAGGTGTAGTCAGGACATTGAGGGAGTTAGGCAGAATGGGGGGCGGGGTTCGTGATGGTGTTCAGTTATATAGTTACCCAGGTGTTACACTAGGATTTTTCTGTACAACATTTCCTTGGTAAGTAAGTTGGAACTGTCCAAAGTCTGCGACTCTAATTTAAAACCGGAGACTTTTTCACCGAGTCCTGGGGAGCAGGGGAATTGGAAGTTCAAACTTCCCTGGCAATTCTTGGCTTATTGACGGGGCACCGTATAACTGTCCTGCTCAAAACATGAAGAGCATGACTGGGCTTAGTACTCAAGGGTCTAATGCATAATAAACAAGCTTGGCTCCTTTACTAACGGTTTGCATTCAAGTGAGAATCCATTAGGTTTAGGTGCCTCAATGCATATGGTCCTAATTGGCAGCTGATCCTTACAGAGGCATATTAGAATGGATGTAGGATTTTTAAAAATGACCACACATGCTATGCAGAGACAGAATAGGCCCTACAATACAAGCCTCCATGTTCCTAGTGCACTGGTCATGGTATTCAAGGCACAGTGCTTGTACTGAGGACATAAGTGCAGGGATTATGTCTTTGTGGAGTTTGCACATTCTCCTCGTGTCTGCGTGGGTTTCCTCCGGGTGCTCCGGTTTCCTCCCACCGTCCAAAGATGTGTGGGTTAGGTTGATTGGCCAGGTTAAAAATTGTCACTTAGAGTCCTGGGATGTGTAGGTTAGAGGGATTAGCGGGTAAATATGTGGGGGTAGGGCCTGGGTGGGATTGTGATCGGTGCAGACTCGATGGGCCGAATGGCCTCCTTCTGCACGATAGGGTTTCTATGTTTCTATGATTATGTGTGAATAGTTATTGTCAAGGCCACTGGAGGACAACCAACACAAGGCTGACTGTGGCTTCTAATGCCTGGGCCTTTTGACACTAATTAAGACTCTCGTGAATGTGCAGTCACATCTGAGGGGAAAGCTCAGCCAGTGTCATCCTCCAGGATGATATCAGCGTGCAAGGGGTGGCCTTGTTAGTCAGGGGCTGGAGACTGAGTTCCTGCCTTGTATATGGAGGGAGACCATTCCACTGGAATTACCATTGATTACTTAATTGTATCCATTCACAGATTAAAAACATCTGGTTCACTAATGTATTTTAGGGAAAGAAATCTGCCATCCTTCTGGTCTGGCCTATATGTGACTAGATCCACAGCAATGTTGTTGACTCTCAAATGCCCTCTGAAATATCGTAGCAAGCTACTCAGTTCAAGGGCAATCAGGGATGGGCAATAAATGCTGGCCCAGCCGGCCATTGCTGTTTGCTGCACCTTGCATAACCTAACACTACAAAGGGGGAGCTAGACATCTGTTGGTTGAGAAGGGCGTTGAAGTGGATGAATCTGAAGAAAATGAGGATTCAGATGAGCCACATAAGGATGTCATTGTACAAGCATGGCGCAGTAGACATGCCAGTGACAACGTCAGCTATAAGATTCCATGAGGAATAAGGTGAAGACAACTTGCAATCACAATTCTCTTTAATGTTTCAATGCAGGGGACACAAGATTTCCATTGTCATCTTCAACATATCATGAGAGGTTATCAATCTCACATTGATCACAGAGGAAGCATAAGTCACCTTCAATTCTAACAATGGGGGTCAGCCTTAAACGGCTCAGTAGCCTAGGGACCATGTGATTGCTGTGGAATGTGATAAGCACTCCACTTGCACAAATCCTTAAACAGCTACACATAGTTCAGTTCTTTCAACCATGGCATTGACAAGTTAGTGGCCATGGCATCCTCAAGAGGCTGAAACACTATTGCACCCATGGCTGCATTCATCCTAGTATGAGAGCAGCTTAGCAAGGCAGCCAGAGGAAGAAAAATATTTATCAATGGTTAGTGCTTGACCATCTTGAGAGGGAGCTACATCCAAATAGCACCATCTCGCCAAACAGAGCTGTCATGCATGATTAATGCAGAGGCTGCATCTTGATCCTGACCCCCAAGTTGCCATTGGACATCAGGACACAGTTGTCTGTTATGAGACAGCATGTTGCCTAAGCTGCAAGTTATGATGGCAGAGAGTGGTTCAGCAGGAACATCATTTGATTTGTGACAATCGCTCATTACTCTGCATTCACTGGAAGCCTGTCAAGCTTACATCCTACATTGTTTTGGAATTTTGGAGAAACGTCGGCCAGTCAGTTTTGACGCAGCAGTCAATGATAACTTGTTCCCTTCATAGATACTGCTGAGCACTTAGGAGATGTGCTGGAGCATCGCTTTCATATCATTACAGTCTTTGACATTGTCTGTCTCTCAGAGGCCAATCCTTTTGATGAACCCTAAGTCAATGAGTGCAGTCATACAATGAATTCCATAATGATTTGCATTCCGTGACTTCACACAGGAATACTGTGAAGCACCGCTAGGCAACTATTCAGAAGCAAAGTAAGATCCTCGGATAAGTAGACAGAATCAGATGAGTATACACATCTGAGTGCGCACATTCCCGCCTAGCAGACATTTCAAATGTCACCCTCAGCTTCATGCATGTGGTGCGTGAGAACTAATAAAGGAATAACGTTCAACCTTAAACATGGAGATGGAAAAACACTGCATGGACGCTTAACAATGAATACTGCTTTCACCAAAACTTCAGTCATAAAACAAACACCATTGCAAAGTGCACTTGGGTAAAAAGACTAACATTGGTCACGGCAAGTACAACATCCACAAACTACAGACTTAATCGCAACAAAATCAGGATAATCATTAACCTTGACGAACAGTTCTCATTAGGCCACATAATGTGTGCCTGAGGTGTAAGGGCTACATGTGAATTGTCCATCCATCACCTTTCATATAGAAGTGCCTTTGTTCATGTCGCAGATGTGAAACTGAAGACGATTCACTGTAATGTGATTGAGAACTAAGGTACAAGATGAGAGATAATTGTAAAGGGGATTTCATTTTATACCCTTGAGTGAGCACATTACATTGATTAGTCATTCAATACTTGAAACTTAGGGATAAAGGCAAAATATATTACAATAGTGCAGATTATATACAGTGAATGAACACCCGTGCCAAAATTGTGCATTCAAAACTTCATAATTTTCCTAACTCTTATCGCTATGCCTGGGTGCAGCCCTGACATCTGCAGCAGAGGTGGGGGCAACCTCCTAACTGCTGCGCCCTATTCTCTGAGATTACTTTGGCGGGCATCTTCTGGAGGCCCAAGGGCTGGATGGTCCATGCCAGCTAAGGATCACCTACTCTGGGGTAATTGCACTCTCCTCAGCCTGACCTGCTGAAGTCGATGGAGTCACAGGCAGAAGGGATTTGCAGCATCAGGTGGATGTCCCAGAAATATCTAGCTGGTACTCCTCCTCCCTTTGGGTACCTGGGGAATCTTTCCTGAATCGTTGATGAGAAGGGACACCTAGAGGGAGGTAGCAGGGCCCCATGCCCCTCACTCCTAGCTACTGCTGGAGCGCACCTATGGCAAGAGTGATGGTGTGCAAATCCATCAGAAACTGCTCGGCGTGGTTCTCCGAAGCAGCCGCCACCTTTCCCATGGAAACTTTGCACTCAAATACCAGAGCTACAATATTGGACAGAATGTGGATGGACTCTTCCATCCTTCATTCCAGTCTGGTGACGGCCTCTGACAACACTTCTTGACTTTGCATATCCATTGCTCTGGGGCTGATTGCACAGTGTGGAGATGCTGGCGTTGGACTGGGGTAAACACAGTAAGAAGTCTCACAACATCAGGTTAAAGTCTAACAGGTTTATTTGGTAGTACTAGCTTTCGGAGTGCTGCTCCTTCGTCAGGTGAGTGGGGGTTCTGTTCACAAACAGGGCATATAAAGACACAAACTCAATTTACAAAATAATGGTTGGAATGCGAGTCTTTACAGGTAATTGAGTCTTAAAGGTACAGACAATGTGAGTGGAGAGAGCGTTAAGCACAGGTTAAAGAGATGTGTATTGTCTCCAGCCAGGACAGTTAGTGAGATTTTGCAAGCCCAGGCAAGTCGTGGGAGTTACAGATAGTGTGACATGAACCCAAGATCCCGGTTGAGGCCATCCTCATGTATGCGGAACTTGGCTATCAGTCTCTGCTCAGCAACTCTGCGTTGTCGTGTGTCGTGAAGGCTGCCTTGGAGAACGCTTACCCGAAGATCAGAGGCCGAATGCCCGTGACCATACCTGTACCTTTAAGACTTGATTACCTGTAAAGACTCGCATTCCAACCATTATTTTGTAAATTGAGTTTGTGTCTTTATATGCCCTGTTTGTGAACAGAACTCCCACTCACCTGATGAAGGAGCAGCGCTCCGAAAGCTAGTGGCTTTTACTACCAAATAAACCTGTTGGACTTTAACCTGGTGTTGTGAGACTTATTACGCTGATTGCACAACTCATTGGACTCTGACTCAGCAGGAGCCTGGTCTCCAGCAGTTCTCTGAGTACCAGAGACCTCAGCTGTCACTGCCTGCACCTGCTGTGGACACATGTCCGTGAGGTAATCACCAGATTGTGACCGCACACCTACTCTAGAACTAGGAAACACCAAGGTGCGTGTATCTGCACTGGTGGTGGGTGCAGGTAAACACAGTGACAGGTGTTCCTTGGATGCATCCTCAGCCTCCTCATTAGAGGGGGGAGACGATGTTGCAGTGGTAATGTCACTGGACTAATAATCCAGAGGCCCAGCATAATGCTCTGGGAACATGTGGTCAAATCCCACCATGGCAGCTAAATTCAATTAATAAAATCTGAAATTGAAAGCTAGTCTCAGTAACGGTGACCATGAATATGTTGTCAATTGTCATAAAGTCACAGCTGATTCACCAATGCCCTTGAGGGAAACAAATCTGCTATCCTTACCTGGGCTGGCATACACGCGATACAGACCAACAACAATGTGGTTGACTCTTAAGTACCCTCTGAAATGGTCCAGCAAGCTACTCTTTCCAAGGTCAATTAGGGATGAGCAAGAGATGCTGGCCACATCCCATAAAAGAATAAATTTTTAAAAGGTGTTCTGAGGTGATAGACTGGTGCTTAGTGTTTGCTTGTTGTCTTCCCCTGCCTTTTCTTGCTGGTGGCTGGAATAGAAATTGATTGACTAGGCAAGCTCCAACATTGGTCATCCATAGTCATTGTCTGATTGTGGCCGATGTATCCTAAGTGGACCCCTACTGGCTTGTTGCGGGAGGCTAATCTCGCCTTCCACGCAGGAATGATCTCTGTTCCACCTACTGATGGCATGTGACATCCCAGTGAATTTGGAGTGTGTAGAAGTTTTACTTATCCTGGCAAATGCATCAAATCATTCATTTGTTTCCTGCACTGCAGGGCAATTTTCTGTACTAATCTCCCTGGCAACTTCCTCCCAAAAGAGTGTGTCAGGTGGGAGAACCTCCTGCCCCCATCCCTCAGAAAGAGGATCACCTGCTTTTCCTGGATAGCCTGGAGGAGAATTCCTAGCAAGGTTTCGCTAAACTGTGGGGTCAAAGGTTTGGTACATCTGAGCATCATGATGGTGCAGAAGTTCACAACACACTTGGCCTGCAATGATTGAATGTCTTTGTGGTGCTGTTTAAATACGACACCAGGATCTTTGACCCCATGGGATAACAGTGAGGCAAACAAATCCATACCCGCCCTGCCATGAAATTCAACGTGCTCCTCATTGGATGCATAATTAATGAGCTGAAAAGCAGAAAATCGTGCAGAAAAATCTGGTCCACTGCCCAGCAGGAATCACGTCATCTTTCCTATCCACCATCACAAAGGTCTCCAGAATGGAAAACTCTATCCAATTAAATGAGAGAGCTGTCCAGAAGAGATATCCAGATAGTTATCAGAAATGAGACACTTATTTAATGTTTATCTACAAGCTATGTCATAAATCAAACAGTTCAATTTTATTGTTATTCATTTATTGCTATTAATTTGCATTTATTTTATATTAATTTGGATATACAGAATTGCAAATTAGTGCAAAATTAGTTGAATGACCGCTCACTGAAGTTTGTTCAAATATAAATTTAGCCTTGTGCCAACAGTGGGGTTGGAAAGATTGCCAACCATGTAATCAGACTGATTATGTACATTTTTCAGAACAAATTTGATCTAATTTCTAAAATGAAGTATTTTAACAGAACAGTTGAGAGAATAAGGCACATGATTACTCAACATTTTAGTTCTGATTTATCCTGCTGATGAAACCTTTGACATTAATATTGTTTGTTGTTTCACATTTAGTTGCTATAAACTTTTGGTCAGTGAGAACTTTTCAACAGTCAGGATGTGCCATGACCTGGAGCTTGAAACTAGGCTTCTCTCCTTATTGCATTTACCTGTGAAAGACCCTCAGGATTATTATTCACTTGGAGATATTGCTCATAATGGCCAAAGCCTGAATGGAAACATTATCAATATACTGGCATCAGTCAGATCGGTGAGCTTTTTGCAATTAAAATATAATAGATATTTTCTTCTATCAAGCAGTGTGCATTCACCAACACGCATTCTGTATGAATTGGTTAAAAAAAAATACTTTTAAGTATCTAAAACATACCTCAATTAAGGCTAACTGTTAAATACTGACAATTCTTTGATATGTTTTTCAAAGTACTCACCAGCATTTTTAATTTGTTTTTTAATTGGTGATATAAAAATATTATTTTCAGCCTTCCTTTTTATTATGTATCTCTGCTCTTACTTTAATTGATGATTTCTGATGACATCCCCAGGTAATTGGCATAGAGGTGTTAATGAATCTGAATGTGACATAAATTAGTATGATAATAAGATTGCAGAAAGATCCTGAGTTAACAACGTCATCTGTTGATACTATTTCAGCTTTTTCACATGCCAGACACAATTCAAAGAGATCCAGCTGGTGGAACTAACCTCTAGTGCCTAAAGGACATCGGAAACACATCCACTGCCACATTGGTTTTGGGTGGTAGTGAGCTGTCCCTGGTGGCCAGTTTAGATAAATGTTATGCACTTCAGTATGCTAATGAGGAGCCTAGTTTAGGACCCAAGCCAGACTATCATGGGCGACGTTCTTACTGCGTTTAAATCAATAAGTCATTAAATGAATGCTGGAGGTTTCTGCCAAAAAGCTGAGTTTTGTAAAAAGAAAACGTACCTCAATATGCAGCTAGAAGGAGTTGCCATTACTGACCACCACATTGATTTCTCAATTGCCTGCTGACACTGGCAGTGAGGTCAAATTAAAAGTTTACAATGATGTAAAGTTGATTTTCCCTGACAGGGAATCGGACCTGATCTGGGATGACAAGAGCCCCGAATCCTAACCACCAAACCATTTTGAAAAAAAGTTTACAATAATGTACATTTGCATTCAATTTGGAAAAGCTGCAAAATTTTCAGTTTAGTTTCAAGTAGTATACATTCGGCAATTTTGTTTTTAAACTGCTGACTACTAATACTCTGAATGCTCCTAAAATATGACTAACATTTATATTTGCATTGCCAAAACGTAATTGCCAGGATTTCCCTTGGATTGGCAGCTTAATGATGGTGTGGGATTTTCTGTGTGTCCACTTGACTCTGCCACAAGTCTGCCTGCTTTCTTCTTTCCCTAATTGATCCAGCTGATCAAGTCCTGCTAAAACTACCCACTATTCAAAGATCATCCAGTAAGTTAAAGATAACACCTGGCTTATCTTCTCTACCACATACCTGCTTCTTAAACTACCCTGCCTGTCTTCTCAACCCTTGCCATTAACAATAAATGCAAAGAGCACAAAAGTGCTACAAAAGTTGTCTCTGCTGCTTCCCAAACTTCCCCAATCCACCGGGCCTAATGCCCTTTAAGGTTCCCCATGCTCTAACCATAAATGTATATCTTTTCTCTTGTTGCTCTCCTATCTTTCTAATCCTTTTCCAAGATCATCTTGTTTATGCTAGCTATCTCTTTTCCTATTAAACTGCTGACCACCCAACTTCTTTTCCTGACATTAACTGGTATGAACTGCCACCCTCTCCTTCAAATCTTCTTTCATCGTTCCATTCCTCAAAAAAACACTTCACCACTATATCATTGCAAACTACCATCTCACCTGCAACCACACTTTTCTGTCAAGTTCTTGAATGTCACCTCCCAAATCCATGCTCCTCTTCCTTGAAAATCCATTTTTTAATCTTATCAAAATCACAAATTACTTCTATATGATGGTGACAAAGATAAGCTATCCATCCTCTTGCTTCTCAACCTATCTGTAGCTTTTGACATCATTGACTACAAAATTTTGCCCCCTGCCTCTCTACTGTCACCCAGCGGGATTAGGATTGCTCTCACTTGATTCTGTAGTTCCAGCAGGAGAATTATATGCAATGGCTTCTCTTACCATTCACATTATGCTATTTATGATGTCTTTTATTTCTCATTTGCTTGTTACCCCTTGGCGACATCAATTAAAACCTCGGCACCAGTTTCCACATGTACAAGAGCCTGATTTACCTAATCTCCACCTTTCTTGACTGATTCGCTGGATGTTCATTCTGTTGTGAAAAACGGAGTGTTTCCCGCTGACAGCGCCGGCGTGCTTTCGGGCTGAATCTTATGTCTCATTAGCGATAATTTTTAAGCCCATGCATTTTACACTGCCCCAGCAGGGTGTTCCCCATGATTTGCCCACCCCAGAACAACTTGATTGCTACAAGTACTGGGGAGTTCCATATAAATGGCTCCCCAGCACTTGTTCCACAACAACTGCAGGAGATGAAAGGCAAGAAGGCAGCACCATGCTTTTCGGAAGGGGCATTCACAAGGATGCTGAATGGAGTGCAGCAGAATGGGACACACTCTATCCTGTTCCAAGAGATGGCTTTCCAGCAGGGTCACCTGGCAGTGACTGCCCTGGTCAGTGCAAGCACACTCCAGAAAAGGATGAGGCAGCTGTGTCGGAAGAAAATGAATGATCATCTTCGCTCAGCCAGGGTAAGTCTCAGTCTCCCACTGGACCCCTTGCACACCCTTCACAGCACCAACCCTTTCTCTCACAGCCACCTTGATATTTGCCAACACCAGGCACCAGTTCCCACATCCTTTCTTCAATCACCATGTTCCTCCAGTAGCTGCTATGCTCCTCATAATCCAGCTCCCACTCAAGCCCCATGTCTGCCATACCTCATCACCATCATAAATGTCAATGCTCGCACATTCACTCTTCCTCTTTGTCATTGCAGGACAAATCCAACCACAACAGGCATCAGTGAGTGCAGCCAGCTAGAGTCATGCCCAAGCTCTGAACTCTCACACATTTTGAGGAGCAAGCCCTTGACCTGGCCGGGGAGGAAGAAGAGCGTGCCTGCGCTGCTGGTGAAATGGAGGGAGCAGAAAAACGTGCGAATCCTCAACACATATGCTGTCATTTCTCAAGTTTCAAGTGAGTAATCAATGTTCCCTCCATATCCCCTGTAATGCACTGATGCCATGTCCCTTCTTTTGCAGGCTGGCCAGCAGAATAGACCGGACCATCTTCGTGACCCCTGGACCCACCGGACTCCAGCAGTTCAGAGGGGGGAACTTCTCAAACCCCGCTGTTGATGAGGCGTTACAGCTGTCACCGGCACCAGTGCAGATACTCACACCTCGATGGGTCCAACGAGTAGGCAGGCTTCTACGTCACTCATTGGTGAGCAGCTCACAGCTTAAGATCCATAGCAGGGAGAGGCAGGGACATCCCAGGGAGCAGGCACTCGGGGGGATGCCAGATCCCAGGACTCTGCTGAGCCCCTTGCCGATGATGTGCCCCTTGGCCTGGTCATCCCACAGCTGCTGGAGCTGCATAGGCAGGAAGGGCTGACAGCAGTCCTCGGAGTGTAAGGCTAATGGAAGGAGTCCCATCGCCTTCTATCTGAGGAGATGGTGCTATCACTGCAGCACACCAAGGCCAGCACGGTGAGGTTAATGTCCGCAGTGGAGACCTTGGTGCAGGACATGCACTCCATGGCAGGAGATGTCTGCACCATGATGCAAGACTTTGACTGCATGGTACAGGCACTGGTGGGAATTGACGAGTGTCAGTGCCAGATGACAGTGGGATCTCTGGATCTCATTCCACCTGTCCCTCAAACCCATGGAGGAGCATAGAGGCCCCCGGGAACCTGAAGCGAAGAGGATGGTAATCTCAGGCAAAAGGGCATGGAAGTCAGCATGCCACCTCAACCTCAGCTGTGGATCCTGGGGATACATCGAGATATAGTGGGAGGGTCAGACAGATTAAGAAACCATAGGCACTTAGTGGGCACGAGTGAATATATACATGAGTGTAGATAGGTCACCATTTTGTTTTGAATGTTTGGCAATAAATTTCACTTTGCTCACCCACAGAGCCTCCACCCTGTCTTTTCATGCAACCAAGCTTGGGGAAACCACTGTGCTCACCTGGTGCCTCTGTCCTGTGGAGTATGAGGATGGCAGTGCAATATCCCTCCCACCATCTTGCCAGCCCCCACTAAAGAAGAGCACTCCTTCAGCTGTGACATGGACAGGAACCCAGGACAGAGGACATGGGAAGCGTTGCCTGCATACCAACCTTCATACCCCTTTAAAGCAAGGGACATCCTGACATGAAGGAAAAGTAGGGCCTGCAAGTGATCCCTCCTGACCCCTCTCCCCGAAATGGCGATTCCGGGACCCCTGGCCCCGGGTTGAACTTATCTGTGTCTTCCGAATCCTCTCTGGTGCACACCACGGACGATGCAGGTGACCTGAGCGCTCACCTTCAAAATCTTCCTCGGAGGTGAAGGCGCCAGGCGCATATGTAGACCTGTTGTAAATGGTGCTGGCATGATGTCTTGCCAGTGTCCGCTGAATATCCGGTGAGGGGGAAAGTCACGGAGAGAGCACTCATTAATTAATGACATGCAACTATATTAAAATGAGCTTTCTGTAGCCCCATGGCGAGTTTCATGCCACTCTGCTGGCAAGGGGCCGGTAAGATTGGAAATTCGCTGGCATAAATCACGCTCTCCGGATTTTGAGCACATACTGTCATTCCTGCAGATGGAGAGTGTGTGCTCAAAATCCTCCCCCGCCGCCACTGCCCCACTGTTTCTAATGATCAGACTGCATGTCCAACATCGAATAGTGGAGTTGCAAAATTTTACTCCAATTAAGTATTGGTGAAGAAGAGATTGTCATTGGTCCCCATCAGAAACTCTATCCCTTTGCCACTGACTACATCCCTCTCCCTGGCAATTGCCTGAGGTTGAACCAGTCTGTTGTGATCTTAGTGTTACATTGGACTCAAAGGTAACTTTCTGACTATATATCTACTCTAATACCACATACTTAAACCTCCCTGTTACTGTCCAACTCCATTGTTGCTTTTGCTCATTTTCTGTGAAACTTTCAGCATACCTTTGTTACCTGACTGTTACCTCAATACTCCCTAGTTCTATCCTGTGCGCACTTAAGATCATTCAAAACTCTACTGCCCATAAGTAGCTAGGCTTGAGCAAACTTGACTTCAAAAATAACTGCAGTGGTATTTTATGACTTATTTTTCTTCATTATTCCAACGGAAGTAGAATTCAATTTAAGATTGAGATCTTCAAAGAAACCCACTGTGACGTTAAACCCTTGATGTTTATGTTGAAAATGTAATTATTTCATTACTGTATTCGTTTAAAGATGAGAAAAATAACATTGTCTTAAGGTAGGGGAACACAAGCATTTTACCACTGCAGATAGAAGAAAAGGACAGCGATGTGAAGTAAGACTGTTTGATGAAACTGTACCATCATTCCTAATGAACTGGTTAGTATATTTTTTTAACTCTCAACAAATGTAGTTAACTAATTTTGGAAGTGGCTGAGATAAATTTGGATGGGCTGTTCAGATTATTTATTATCATTTATTTTAGAATACCAGCCCTTTTATCTCTGCGGTAATGCATCCAACTGAGTCTGGTGCCCTAAACTTGTCTTTCTGGCAAACCTTTGCCATGCTGCTCTACCATTGCTGGAAGTATCGCTTGCAGCTTAATTTTTCTATCCTATTAACTCTATATACTTATGTAAATTCCCGTTTGTGACATCTTTTTAAGGCTTAGAGGCCTGAGCCTTTCAAGTTAATATAATTATTTCCTTTGATGCCAGTGATCAACCTGTTTGTCCCTCTCTGCACTTTTCTTCTAGGCTCTAAATGATGCCTTTATGTCACAGCAAGCAAAAGTACTGTATGATATCAAGGCACCACCTGGCCAAAGTGCTGCACAACTTCAGTATGATCTGGAGGATTTGAGCCCAGTTGATTACTGGCATTTTTCTTTAACCTCAGATCTATAGCATTTGTAATTGTTACCGGTCTCTGTTTAGTTTTTTCATCCATTTAAATTAAGAACATTGAAATTGTTAGCTATGTTTCAGTATAGAAAAGCTTTTAGAGCTTTCAAAATAAAATCAATACCCAATATTAGAGAGTAATGCTATGCAACATTTATTGATTCACATAATACAGCAGATTGTGACATAATATATAGTGCTTTTGATATTTCCCTGCTTTACAAATTCAAGAGATAAACCATTTACACAGAAAGTAATTACTGGAATAAATTGGGACATTATTATCAGAGTAGATAACCGTTTCCTTGCATAATAGTGATTAATTCTCTATCAGCAATGAGAAAATAACAAAATTTTTGTGTGTTTGGGGAAAGTTACCTTTTTACTAGTTAACTAATTATATGTGTAATTTCTGTAGCTGGGATAATGAATCTATACAGCTTGCACAGACATGGATACCCAGGGAAACAGGTATTGAATATGTAAATTTATGTGAGTTATATTTTTCTTATTCTGAAATTAATAATTCTGTAGCAAGCCTTAATACGTTTTATAGATTTGGCTTTTGTAACTTACAGTACTGTTCATAGCTGATGTTCGAGTAAATTACGACAATTTTCGCAACAGCATGGCTGCCACAATGATCGCTAAAACGATAATTACAACAAATCCTGGTAAGATGTTTCAGTTTTATTGCATTTTTAATTATTTTGTCAAAATTGAAGATTAATTAACATTCAGATTGATTTTTTTTACACTTTAAGAGATATCAGTTTATTTATTGCAAGGGGAATGGAATATAAATGTAGGGAAGTTTGTAATAATTGTACAGGTGTTGATGAGATCACATTTGAAATATTGTGTACAAATTTGGTTTCCTTTCGAAGCAGTTAATTCCATTAGAAGCAGTTCAGAGAAGGTTCATTTGACTGAGCCCTGGGAACAAGGATTGTCTGATGAGGAAAGGTTGGACAGGCTGGGCCTGTATCCTTTCAAGATTTTTTTTCAATCATTTATGGGATGTGGGCTTCGCTGGCTAGGCCAGCATTTATTGCCCACCCCTAATTACCCTCAAGAAGGTGATGGTGAATTGCCTTCATGAATCACTGCAGTCCATGTGGTGTAGGTACACCCATAGTGCTGTTAGAGAGGGAGTTCCAGGATTTCAACTCAGCAACAGTGAAGCAATGGCTTCAAGTCAGGATGATAAGTGACTTGGAGGGCAATTTGCATGTGGGGGTGAAACCATACATATGCTCCCCTTGTCTTTCTAAATGATAGAAGTGATAGTTTTGGAAGGTGTTGGCAAAGGTGCCTTGGTGAGTTTCTGCAGCACATCTTGTAGATGGTACATCCTGCTACCACTGTGTGTCGGTGGTGGAGGGAGTGAATGTTTAAGTTGGTGGATTGGATGCAAATCAAGCAGGCTGCTTTGTCCGAGGTAGTGTTAATCTCCTTGAGGTATTGTTGGAGCTGCAGTCAAACACGCAAGGGGAGAATATCCCAGCACACTCCTGACATGTGCCTTGCGGATGGACAGGCTTTGTGGAGTCAGGAGGTGAATCATTCTCCACAGGATTCCTAGACTCTGACCTGCTGTTGTAGCCACAATATTTATGTGGCTGGGTCAGTTCAGTTTATGGTCAATGGTAACCCTCAGGATGTTGGTAATGGGAGATTCATTGATGGTAATGCCATTGAATGTCAAGGGGTGATGGTTAGATTCTCTTGTTGGAGATGGTCATTGCACGTACGTGGTGCGAATGTTACTTGCCACTTATCAGCCCAAGCCTGGATATTATCCAGATCTTGCTACATTTGAGGTGGCACAGTGGCTAGCCTTGCTGCCTCACAGCGCCAGGAACCCGGATTCAATTCTGGCCTTGGGTGTTCGTCTTTATGGAGTTTTCACATTCTCTCTGTGTCTGCATGTGTTTCTTGCGGGTGCTCCGGTTTCCTCCCACAGTCCAAAGATGTGGACTGGTTAGGTGGATTGGACATGCTAAATTGCCCCTTAGTGTCCCAAGATGTATAGGTTAGATGGATTAACCATGGCAAATGTGCGGGGTTATGGGATAGGATGGAGGGGGGAGGGCCAGGGTAAGATACTCTGTCAGAGGGTCAGTGTAAACTCGATGGGCTGAATGGCCTCCTTCTGCACTGTCGGGATTCTATGATCCTGTGGTTTGGACATGGGCTTCTTCAGTATTTGAGAAGTTGCGAAGGAAAACGAGAGGTGATCTTATTGAAACATATAAAATCCTAAAGGACATTGACAGTGTGGATGCTGAGAGGATGTTTCTCCTTGTGGGAGAGACTAGAACTACAGTTTAAAAGTAAGGGCGCTCCCATTTAAAATGATGATGAGAATTTTTTTGCCCAGTGGTCATTGATCTGTGCAATTCTTTTCAAATGCGAGCAGCGGAGGCAGTGTCGTTGAATATTTTTAAGGTTGATTTAGATAGGTTCTTGATTGACAAGGGTGTCAAAAGGGGGTACACTTGAAAGTGAATTTGAGACCATGATCCGATCAGCCATAGTCTTATCAAACGGTGGCGTAGATGCGAGAGGCCGAATTGCCTATTTCTGATTCTAATTCAAATGTTCGCGTGTAGCATGGAAAGTTTTGCATTGTCATATTAGTTTTTTTTGTGAGAAACAATATTGGCTCAGAAAATCAGGATGTAGAATCCGTCTGGGTGGAGCTAAGAAACAACAAGGGGTGAAAGATATTGGTGGTAGTTGTCTATGGGCTTCCAAATAGTAGTGATGAGATAGGGGGCAGCATTAAACAGGAAATTAGAGATGTCTGTAACAAGGCTGCGACAGTAATCATGGGTGACTATAATCTACTTACAGACAGGGCAGACCAAATTAGCAGTAATACTGTGACTGATTAATTCCTGGAGTGTGTGTGAGATGTTTTTTTAGACCAGTATGTTTGAGGAATCAACTGGAGAGCAGGCTATTCTGAATTTGTTTTGTGCAAAAAAGGATTCATTGTTGTGCAGGATTCTTTAGGGAAATGAGACCATAACATAACAGAATTCTTCATTAAGATGGAAAACGAGTCATAGAGGGTCCTAAATCTAAACAAAGAAAACCATGAAGGTGGATAGGCAATAGCCAATATTGAAGAAATCAATGCATGCATTGCCACAGCCATACATTCTTCCCTGATGCAAAAAAAAACAAGAACAGTGACTCCACCCATGGCTAACAATATAAATTAAGGGTAGTATTAGATCCAAAGAGGAGTCATGTAAAGTTGTTAGAAAAAGTAGAAAGTACGCAGATTGAGAGCAATTTAAAATTCAGGAAAGGAGGTCCAAGACATTGATTACAAAGGGAAAAATAGAGTTTGAGAGTAATCTTGCAAAGAACATAAAAACGAACTGTAAAAGCTTCTATAAGTATGTAAAAAGAAAAGCATTAGTCAAGTCAAATGTAGGTCCCTTATAGTTTGAAACGGGAGAATTTAGAATGATGAGCAAGGAAATGACAGCTGTTTACACTTAATTTATATTGTTTTCACAGAGGAAGACACAAATAACTTCCCAGAAATTCTGGAGAACCAAGGGTTTGTTGAGAAGGAGGAATTGAAGGAAATTAGTATTAATAAAAAAATAGTGCTGGAGAAATTAATGGGACTGAAAGCCAATAAATCTCCAGGGTCTGATAGCTACATCCCAGAGTACTAAAGGAGGTGGCTATGGAAATAATGGACATTGTTCGTCATCTTCCAAACTTCTATAGATTCTGGAACAATCCCAGCAGATTGGAGAATGGCAAATGTAATCCCACTATTTAAAAAAGGAGGAAGAAAACAGGGAATTACAGACTGGTTAGCCTAACATCAGTAGTAGAGAAATGCTAGAGTCTATTTTAAAGGATGTTAATATGTATGTTGGGCATACCCCTTTAAGAGAACGAGTCAGGTGACCCGGGACACAAGTTCCTCTCTGGGTGGAGCTTGCCAAGCCAGTCTTGCGCTGACTGTGCTAGAGATATGATGTGTTAATAAGCAGTTCCAGTTAGTTTATTCCACTTGCCTCGTGGCCTCCTATTGATCCATGAGTAGACCTCACATAATAACTGGCTGGCGACGAGGTTGACATGGCCCACAGACTGTGTGTCACCGCTGATTCTTCGGAAGAAGGGAGAAAGATTGATGTTGTCTTAGATTGTGAAAATGGCACGAATCACCATGGTACCAGGGTGGACACGTGGGAACAGGCCTAGGCATCAAGGGAAGCGATCGCGAGGGAACGTGAACTGCATTCGATATCACTAAAGAGGTACTGGGAAACGGGCTAAAGGCAGTGGTCGCAAGGGAACTCGAGCTACATTCAGAGGCCAGTAATAGGAGAGGAAATTTTCCACCAGAGAGCACCGAGACCATCGTGGGGCAAGCGGTCACGAGGGGACTCGGGCTGCACTCAATGGGAAGAGTAGGAGAGTACAGTCGGTGGGGGAGCAGCAGCGCAATGTGTGCGAAGAGTGGCAAAAGCACGTGAAAAGCAGCTACAGAACGTAAAAGCGGAAAAGAACTCCCACCAGCGGGAACTGAAAATGGTGAGCCAGTTCAGGACAATAGGGCCATTCAATGAAGACATGGAGAGCTGGACGCTAAACACGGAGCATTTTCATTCACATTTAAAAGCCAGTAATGAAGAGGAAAAACTTGTGGTCGTAGTCTTCCTGAGTACCATAGGCAATAAGATGTTCGTTACATTAAGAAGTCTCACAAAACTTGAAAAGCTCGCAGAGAAACCTCGAGCAGAGTTGTGCAAGATACTAAGGAAACATTATGCCCAAAGCCACTTATGTTAGCAGAACATTTCTGATTTTATTTTTAAAATTGGAAGAAGAATCCATCACGCAATTTGTGGCCATGTTAAAAAGACAAACAGAGCAATGTGAATTTGGTGGGTTCCTGCAAGAAACCCCGGACCGTTTGTTTGTGGGATCCGCAACAAAGCAATCCAATGGAAATTTTTGACAAAAAAGATCTTAGACTTTAAAATGGCTTTTGAAATAGCTGCTGCTATGGAGCCCATGCAAACACAGTTGGGTGTCAGTGCCCAGGCGCACAAAGTAGCTGAAGCGCAGCAGAAGCTGGTGTCAACTGCAGAATGCCGTAACTGTGGCAAGCCTGGCCACATAGAGTCATTGTGCTGGACTAGTGAAGCCCAATGCTGCAGGTGTAAGCGGGTGGGGCACATTGCCCAAAATTGTAGGGCGGAACTGAAAAAGGAAAAGGGGAGTTGGGGAGAGACGAACCTGAGGGGGACAACCAAGAGGGGGACAGGGAGTCCGCCGAATTTGCAGAGGAACTTAAATCTCCAGAACTCCGGCTTAATATATCATCCGTTCGAGGAGAAGCCAATAGATTCTGGGTTCTTTCCAAGATAAAAGGGAAGGTAGTTAAAATGGAAGTGGATATGGGATCAGTGGTATCGCTGATTCTGGACTCAGTACAGAGACAGATTGAAAACACTGCCATTGAAGCCGTTCAAAATCACTTTACGTACTTATACGGAGCAAGGGTTGCCACTGAGAGAGTATCTATTATTGTCTCATGAATTCAGATAAAGTGAAAAATATTGTTTCTTGCATGCTATACAGACAAAACATACTGTTCATAGAGTACATAGGGGAGAAGGAAAGGAGAGGGTGCAGAATATAGTGTTGCAGTTACAGATAGGGTATAGAGAAAGATGAGCTTAATATTTGGTAGGTCCATTCAAAAGTCTGATGGCAACAGGGAAGAACTTGTTCTTGAGTCAGTTGGTGCGTGACCTGAGACTATTGTATCTTTTTTCCAACGGAAGAAGGTGGAAGAGAGTATGTCTGGAGTGTGTGGGGTCCTTGATTATGCTGGCTGCTTCCCTGAGGCAACGGGAAGTGTAAACTGAGTCAATGGATGGGAGGCTGGTTTGCGTGATGGATTGGGCTACGTTTCTTGCGGTCTTGGTCAGAGCAGGAGCCATACCAAGCTGTGATACATCTGGAAAGGGTGCTTTCTGTAAAAATTGGTGAAAGTCGTAGTGGACATGCCGAATTTCCTTAGCCTCCTAAAAAAGTAGAGGCGTTGGTGCTCTTTCTTAACAGTTGCAGAGCAGGTTGTTGGTGATCTGCACACCTAGAAACTTGAAGCTCTTGAACATTTCCACTTCATCACAGTTGATGTCGACAGGGGCATGTCTTTCACTACGCTTACTGAAGTCGATGACTATCTCTTTCATTTTACTGACATTGAGGTAGAGATTATTGTCATCACACCATTTCACCATATTCTCTATCTCTTTCCTACACTCTGTCTCACCATTGTTTGAGATCCAACCCACTACTGTGGTGTCAGCAAACTTGAAAATGGAGTTGAGCGGAATTTGGCCATACAGTCATAAGAGTATAAGGATTGAGGACACAGCCTTGCAGGGGACTGATGTTAAGGATAATCGTGGAAGGGGTGTTGTTACCTATCCTTACTTATTGCGGTCTGTGGGCTAGGAAATCTAGAATCCAGTCACAGAGGGAGGACCAAAACCTGCACCATGGAGTTTGGAGATAGGTTTGTTGGTATAATGGTGTTGAAGGCTGAGCTGTAGTCAATAAATAGGAGTATGTCATAAGTATTTTTATTCATTTGTTGGAAACGGGCATCGTTGGCTGGCCAGCATTTATTGCCCATCCCTGGGTGCTGCTGTTAAGAGTCAACCACACATTGCTGTGGCTCTGGAGTCACATAAAGGCCAGACCAGGTAAGAATGGCAGATTTCCTTCCCTAAAAGACATTAGTGAACCAGGTGGGTTTTTCTTACAATCAACAATGGTTTCATGGTCATCAGTAGATTCTTAATTTGTGATATTGTTTATTGAATTCAACTTCCACCACCTGCTGTAGCGGGATTCGAACCCGGGTCTCCAGAACAATGGCATAGTTTCTGGATTATGGATTAATAGTCCAGCGATAATACTACTAGGCCATCGCCTCCCCTAACAAGCGTCCTTGTTATTCACCAGGTGTACTGGTGAAAATGCAACTGAGGGACCAGTGTGCGGAGCTACCATTGTACGTGGTCAAGGACGACTACCCTACCTTGATTAAAGGCTCCTGGCTGCAGAAATTAAAATTAAACTGAGGTGTGTTCAACAGGCTGGCGGATTTGAGTTTACTGGACGTCCTGGAGAAATATAAGGACGTGTTTAAAGGGACCCTGGGTGAGATGAAAGTGGTCGAGATTAAAACTCAACTGAAGTCAGAGACTTCAGAGGCGCATCCGGTACCATATGCCATTCGGCTGAAGGTGGAGGCCAAATTAGAACAACTGTTGAGCATGGGGGTGCTGGAACCGACCTAAATGTTCCAGTCTTGAAGATTACACGGTGAGAATCTGTGGGGACTTCAAGGTCACCATCAACCCAGTGCTGTGTGCGGATCAATACCTACTTCCTCTTATTGAGAACCTGCTTAGCGGATTGGCAGGAGGGAAGAAATTGTTGAAGATGGGCTTTTCTCAGGCCTATTTCCAAATGGAGGTTATGGAAGAGTCCCAACCACGTCTGATGATAATCGCGGGCTTTCCCACAATAAACGCCTTCCCTTTGGCATCACGTCGGCACCAGCCCTGTTCCAGAGAGCAATGGATCAGATTCTAAGTGGGTTACCTGGGGTCCAGTGTTACATGGATGATATTTTAGTGATGGGTTCCACCAAAGAGGAGCATTTAAAGAATCTTTGAAACGACCCACAGAAGGTTGCAAAAGCATGGCCTGCAAGTAAAGAAAGAAAAGTGCAAATTCTTTAAAGATTTGATTGAATACCTGGGCCACCTCACTGATAGTGAGGGACTACACAAGGCACTCAAGAAAATGGATGCCATTATGAAAGTTCCTAGACCAGAGAAAGTATCACAGTTGTGATTGTTCCTGGGGTTGGTCAATTATTATGACAATAATAAATTCATGCCAGATCTGGCCACTGTGCTTAAACCGTTACGCTGACTGCTTGGTAAAGACTGACCGTGGAGATGGACTCAAGCGTGTGAAGAGGTTTACCGGGAGGTAAAACAAACTTTATGAAGGTCAGAAGTGCTAATCCATTTCAACCTGAAGTTGCCACAGCAATTCGCCTGTGATGCCTTGCCTTATGGGGTTGGCGCTACATTGTAACACACATTGGGCCTGATTTTACCATTTTCATTCTAAGTGCCGAATCTGGGCATAATGCAGATCTGACTTAGAAATCTGCTTTCAGGCGCCCCCATACGCTCTCAGCCATCTCCAGTCCTATTCGCGCTGTGGGCAGGGCTTAGCGCAGCCGAAACGATCTGTGCTTTGAACTGCGCATGCTCAGTTTGAAAAAATTTTGAAAAAGCGCGCCTGTGTCAGATCGCTCCTGGGCCGAAGAAAGCGGCCCGGGAGCGACAAGCAGGAACGAGGGTGCACACACATCACTGTCCCCCTTATCCACCATCCCACTACCCACACACATCACTGTCCCCCTTATCCACCCCCCCCTGCTACCCACACACATTACTGTCACCCTTATCCACCCCCCGCTACCTACACACATCCCTGTCCCCCTTATCCACCCCCCTCCACTACCCATACACATCACTGTCCCCCTTATCCACTCTCCCACTACCCACACACATCACTGTCCCCCTTATCCACCCCCCCACTACCCACACACATCACTGTCCCCCTTATCCAACCCCCCCCCACTATACAGACCGATCGCCCGCAGAGTGGCAGCGGACCCCCCTGCCCCCCCACCAGAGATCCATCTGCCCCCCCCACCACAAGAGATCCATCTGCCCCCCCACCGCCAGAGACCCATCTGCCCCCCACCACCAGAGACCCTTCTGCCCCCCCCCCCCACCAGAGATCCATTTGCCCCGCCCCCCGACCAGTGAGCAATCGGGCCTCCCCCCCCCGCCGAGAGATACATCTTACCCTCCTCCCCCCACCCCCCCAGACAACGATCTGGCCTCACCCCCCCCACCCCAGTAAATGGTCTGGCCTCACCCCCCCCACCCCCCCCAAACCATACAACGATCTGCTCCCCCCTCCCCCCCACAATGAACTGGCTTCACCCCCCCCCCCCCCCCCCCAAGAGAATGGTCTGGCTTCACTCCCCCTCCCCTCCCCTCCCCTCCAGAGGAACATCTGACCCGCCTCCTCTTCCCTCCCCATCAGACAACGATCAGCCCTCCGCCCCTACCACCAGACAACGGTCGGCCCCCTCCCCCACCCCCCAGAGATACATCTGACCCGCCTCCTCTCCTCTTCCCCCCCCCCCCCCCCCCCCCCCCCCGCCCCCAACCAGACAACGATCTGGCCTCACTCCCCTCCTCCCCACCCCCCCCCCCCCAATCAGAGAATGATCTGACCCGCCTCCCTCTTCCTGCCCCACCACTGATCTGAGTCAGAGAGCCGTTGGAAACACTGAACGCACCTTTCAGAAGCTGGAGCGTCCGTTTCAGACTTTGATTTAGCAGGTCCATTACGGCGCAGTTCCAGATTGGCAAACGCGGTGGTAAAGGGGGAAATGCTGATAAAGTTGGGCAGGCAGTTCATTAATTCAATTTAAATGCATGCAAATGCATTTAAATTGTCGTTGCGCCCATTTTGGGCGCGAATCGAATCGCCGCCATTCCCGGGTTTCGGTAAAGTGATAATCTGCGCGGATGCGGGTGCAGATCGCGATAATGGCTTCTCACCCGACTTTACCACGTTAAAACGGGCGCGAGGCAATGGTAAAATAGGGCCCATTGTCTAATGGAGAAGAAAGACCCATTGCCTTTGCATCAAGGTAGAGGAAAAATATGACCTGGCCAAGAAAGAAGGGTTGAGTATCGTATTTGGGTGAAGAAATTCACCCAAATTTCCTATAAGGCCAGCATTTTGTGCTGTTAACGAATCACGAGCCCCTCACCACCATTTTCAGGCCATATACCGGAATACCATCCAGGGCAGGAGCACACTTACAAAAATGGGCACTACTTTTACCAGCATACTCCTACGACATACAGGATCATCAATCAGAAAAGCATGGTCAACACTGATGCCCTTTTAAGGCTCTCCCTGGAGGAATGGATGTTCCTGAATGGCATTTGAAAATTATGTACTTTCACCTGGATGATAAGGCATCAGTGTCCGCAGCCCAGGTATGAAACGCCACAAGAAACAACCCAGTCTTAAGTAATGGATTAAAACTTATGAGAGAAGACTATTCATAGAAATCAGTTTGATTTCCGTCCCTACTTGTCCAGGAGGTGGAGTTGTCCGTAACAGACTATGTCTGTTGTGGAGAATGAGAGGAAAGGTGCTGGAACACGGGCGTCCAAGGGTGGTGAAAATGAAGGAGATTGCCGGGAACTATTTTTGGTGACCGAGTGTAGACTCCCAGATCGAGGAAAGGGCAGGTTCTTGTGAATCATGCACTGTGGTACAGAAGGCACCGCCGTTGTCATCCCTCCACCCATGGAAATGGCCTGAAGCTTCTTGGCAAAAGATCCATATAGACTTTGAAGGTCCAGTGGAAGGAAAAATACGATTGGTAGTGATCGATATCCACTCAAAGTGGCCAGAGGTAGCAATTATGCAGTCGATGGCCGCAGAGGCAGCTATAGATCGACTCAACAAATTGTTTGCTCGATTTGGGAGTCCCGAACAAGTGGCAAGCGACAACGGGTCACTGTTTGTGACGAAGGAGTTCAAGGAATATCTCAACCACCAATGAGTCCGACACCAAGGTGAGGTCGGCTCCATACCACCCTTCCCGCCAGACAGAAAGGTTTGTCGATGGGTCTGAAGGAAGCACACAGATCAGCTGATGACCACCCCACATCAAAGGGAGGAAGTCCTCCCTGATCCAGAATTCTTACAGGTGGAGCCAGAGAAACCAACTGAGTCTAGTGTTCCTGAAACAGAGGTAGTTTTCCCCAGAGAGGAAACGTTGGCAGAGTCTACTGGAGACAGTAACCAAGCGAGAGAGGATGCTCAAGAGCTTCCAGAAATTCAGGGAATAACACCCGAGAAGACTCCTGAGGCAAGGAGACATTCGTCCAGGAACTGTCATCTTTCAGATAGAGTGATTATATCTATGTGGACATTTAAGTGGATATCGTATTCACAGTTCATGTCCATGTTCTTGTATATAGTTGAATTGTGTATATATATATATATTATTTTAACACAAATATATAATGATGCAACCAAACATATATATAATATATATATTATATATATATATATATTATATATATGTTTGGTTGCATCATTATATATTTGTGTTAAAAATGTATACATGTTATTTTGGGGGGTTTTGAAGTAGGAGGGGAGGAATATTATGTCATAGAAATCATAGAAACCCTACAGTGCAGAAAGAGGCCATTCGGCCCATCGAGTCTGCACCGACCACAATCCCACCCAGGCCCTATCCCCATATCCCCACATATTTACTCGCTAATCCCTCTAACCTATGCATCCCGGGACACTAAGGGGCAATTTAGCATGGCCAATTCACCTAACCCGCACATCTTTGGACTGTGGGAGGAAACCGGAGCACCCGGAGGAAACCCACGCAGACACAGGAAGAATGTGCAAACTCCACACAGACAGTGACCCAAGCCGGGAATCGAACCCAGATCCCTGGAGCTGTGAAGCAGCAGTGCAAACCACTGTGCTACCGTGCCGCCCTAATGTATGTTAGAGCATGCCTTTTTAAGAGATTGGGTCAGGTGACCTGGGACACAAGCTCCACTGTGGGTAGAGCTTGTCAAGCCACTTTTCTGCTGACTGTGCTGGAGACAAGATGTGTTCATAAACAGTTCCAGTTTACTCCAATTATCTTGTGGTCTCTTATTAATCCATGAGTAAATCTCATACATAATAGGACACTTAGAAAGTATCAACAGGATTAGACAAAGTCAGCTTGGATTTATGAGTGGGAAATCATGTTTGACAAACCTATTGGAGTTTTTTGAGGACGTAACTAGTAGAATAGATAAGGAAGAACCAATGGATGTGGTGTATTTGGATTTTCTGAAAACTTTTGATAAAGTCCCACGTAAGACGTTAGTGTACAAAGTTAAGGCACATTGTTTTGGGGATAATATGTTGGCATGGATTGGGAATTGGTTAGGCAGGAAACAGTAGGAATAAACATCTCTTTTTGGAGTGGTGGCGGTGACTCGTGGGGTACCACAGGGATAACTGCTTGGGCTCTAGCTATTCGTAATATACATCAATGATTTGGATGAGTGAACCAAATGTAATATTTCCAAGTTTGCTGATGATACAAAGCTTGATGGGAATGTGAGTGGTGAGGAGGATATAAAGAGACTTCAATGCAATTTAGACAAGTTGAATGAATGGGTAAATACATGACAGATGCAATATAATGTGGATGTTTGAAGTTATCCACTTTGGTAGGAAAAGCAGAATGACAGAATATTATTTAAATGGTGATAGATTGGAAAATGTTGATATACAAAGGGAGCTGGGAAGCAAGTGGTCTGTTGGCCTCATAAGAGAATTTTAGTACTGGAGCAAGGATGCCTTACTCCAACTGTACAGAGCCTTGGTAGACCATAACTGGAGTATTGTGTGCTATTTTGGTCTCCTTACCTGAGAAAGGATATACTGCCAAAAGAGGGATTGCAGCAAAGGATCACCAGACTGATTCCTGGAATGGCAGGGTTGACCTATGAGGAAAATTGGGTCAACTAGGCCTGTATTCACAGGAATTTAGAAGAATAAGAGGCGATCCTATTGAAGCGAATAAAATTCTGACAGCTCTGGACAGACTTGATGCGGGGATGTTGTTTCCCCCGGCTGGGGGCCTTGAGCAAAGGCTCACAGTTTCAGGTTACGGGGTAGGCCATTTAGGATTGACATGGGAAGAAATTTCTTCACTCAGAGGGTGTTAAACCTGTGGAATTCTCAACTACAGAAGGCTGTGGAGGTCAAGTCACTAAATATATTTAAGAAGGAAATAGAGACTAAAGGTGTCAAGGGGTATGGGAAGAGTGCGGGAGTATGGTGCTGATCAAAGAACAAAGAACAATACAGCACAGGAACAGGCCCTTCGGCCCTCCAAGCCCACGCTGCTCCCCGGTCCAGGATCGAATCCAGGATCCCCGCCCAATTTTCCAGCCTATCTACATACCAATATCCTATCCACCGAGCTGTCCCCCACAGCTACGATGATTTGTTCATTACAACCTATTAACTCACCCCCACCCCCCCATTCCAGACCATGTGATCTCCAGGGAGAGGCGAAAACCCAGAGTGAAAAACCCCAGGGCCAATATGGGGGAAAAAAAATCTGGGAAATTCCTCTCCGACCCCCTGAGGCGATCGAAACGAGTCCAGGAGATCACAATGGCCCTGATCGGAAAATGCTTCCCAACCCTAGTCATTTCCACTTCCACGAGAAACAAGGAACAATTAGCCCGCGCCGCTCCCTGGTCCAAACTAGACCACTCTTTTGTATCCCTCCATTCCCACTCCGTTCATATAGCTGTCTAGATAAGTCTTAAACGTTCCCAGTGTGTCCGCCTCCACCACCTTGCCCGGCAACACATTCCAGGCCCCCACGACCCTCTGTGTGAAATATGTCCTTCTGATATCTGTGTTAAACCTCCCCCCCTTCACCTTGAACCTATGACCCCTCGTGAACGTCACCACCGACCCGGGGAAAAGCTTCCCACCGTTCACCCTATCTATGCCTTTCATAATTTTATACACCTCTATTAAATCTCCCCTCATCCTCCGTCTTTCCAAGGAGAACAACCCCAGTTTCCCCAATCTCTCCTCATAACCAAGCCCCTCCATACCAGGCAACATCCTGGTAAACCTCCTCTGTACTCTATCCAAAGCCTCCACGTCCTTCTGGTAGTGTGGCGACCAGAACTGGACGCAGTATTCCAAATGCGGCCGAACCAACGTTCTATACATCTGCAACATCAGACCCCAACTTTTATACTCTATGCCCCGTCCTATAAAGGCAAGCATGCCATATGCCTTCTTCACCACCTTCTCCACCTGTGACGTCACCTTCAAAGATCTGTGGACTTGCACACCCAGGATATAGAGGATCAACCATGATCATGTTGAATTGAGGAGCAGGGGTTGAATGGCACACTTCTGCTCCTATTTTCTTTGTTTCTATGTTCTATTTCAAAATTTCTGTTGGTGTGGGTTTTGATGTAATCAAGGATAAATTATAGATGGTTTATATTGTAGTCATATCTATTTGAAGCAATATGATTTTCTCAGGTTGAACATGAGCATTGATGATAGCTAAGTCAGGCCCTGAAAGCTAGCAAAATAGGCAAAACTGATGGCATTCAGCAGGTAGAAACGTGAAGCTATTAAAGAGAGTGCAGAAAAAAATCATGAGAGTGCTTCCAGGGATGAGGAACTTCAGTTATGTAAAGAGATTGGAAAAGTTGGGGTGCCTTTCTTAGATAAGAGATGGTTAAGAGGAGATTTGGAAGAGTTATTCCAAATCATGAGGGGTCTAGACAGAGCAGGTAGGGAAAAACTGTTCCCACTGGTGCAAAGGTCAAGAACGAGAGGGCACAGATTTAATATAATTTAAAAGGAACAATGGAACTTTGAGGAGAAACCTTTTCACGCAGTGAGTTCTTAGATCAGAAATGCACTTCCTGATAATGTGGAGGAAGCAGATTCAATCAAGGCATTCGAGAGGGAATTGAATTAATACCTGAAAAGGATGAAGGTGTATGGTTGCGGGGAGAGGGTGGGGAATTCACACCAGATGAGTTGCTAATTTGGGAGTCAGCAAAGAATCTTGGACGCGATTTTACCGGCTGTTCATGTGCCACTGCAAGTGAGGACAGAGAATTTGGTGCTCAGCCAAATCTCCATTCGCTGCAGCTGGACCAGAAAACCCCACCGGCGTGAACGGCCATAAGATTCCGCCCGATGGTCCAAATGACCACGCTCTCTGCTGTTGCAATATGATTTTGAAGTGAGTTAATACTTTTGAAGAGAACTGATAGCATGACCATATGTGTCCTAACTCACATCAAGTCCAGTTCACCCATCATGATCCCTGTGCTGGTTGACCTTCATTAGTTAAGCAATACCTTGATTCTAACATTCTGGTCCTTGTTTACAAGACCCCAAAGGACCTCATCCTTTCTTATCTCTGTAATCTCCTCCAGCCCTATAACCCTGCATGATATCTCTCTGCTATTGGCAGCAATGCCATCAGCTACCAAGGCCTTAAGCTCTAGGATTCTTTCCCTAAATCTCCCTGCCTCTTGACCACTTTCCTCATTGAAACCTCTTTGACAAACTGTACTGTCTTGCTGAATATCTATTAGAGATTTCGATATTACAGCAGTAAAAGATCTCAGTAAAATACGACAATATGGTAATCCTTCAAGCTTTTCTTTGATACCTCAAATTATATTTTATGGAATTAAGTTAACTTCTTGGGAAATTAAATGCCTTTAAAAATAACTCTGAAGTTCTTGGCAGTATAAAACACTCCTAATTCAAGTGAATGGTCTGGACGTAAATTAAAATTTTACTGCTCTTAAATCAGGCCTCAGAAGAGGCCAGTGCAACATTTCAATATTGCATTGATGGTTATTGTTATGGTAATAAGATATTCAGTTTAACTCCAGTTTCTGCCAGATTGTGAGTAGATGCCGAAAGCAACAATTAAATGAAGGACCAGTTGATCTGCTCTTGTTGGTTTTGGTTGAATGTTGGCCAGGATGTCAGGAGATCTCCCACCATTTCAAAGAGCTCTACATACTCCATAGGTTCATTTTAATGATGGGAACCTCAGTTTATTTTCTTAACTAAAGGATGGCAGCTCTAACAATGCAGCAGTCCCGTTACTTTACATTTGAACTCTAAATTTATGTGTAAATCCTGGAGGGATTTGAAACCAGGGGGATGATTCTCCCTAAAGTGCTGAATTGGTGGGAAAACTGTTCTAGATCACAACTGTTTTTTCAGTGCAACTTCAAACCTGAATCTCCCCACTCTGTGCACTGCAGAGGTCACAATCGTGAGTATCATTAAAAGCTCAGGGGGTGGGGCTTATTCACGCCAAAGAGCCTGAAATCGACGGGATGAGAGGGAATCCCCGCATGCGCACATCACTGGGAGATTTCTGAAAAGACTTCGCAGCATCCAGATCACTGCCATCCAATCCCCACAGACATTGCTGGCCTCATCGCTGGCCCCCACAACCCCCCCACAGACACTGTTGGCCCCCACAACCCCCCCACAGACCCTGTTGGCCTCCACAACCCCCCCCCCACAGACATCACTGGCCTCCATAACCCCCCCCACAGACATCGCTGGCCTCCACAACACCCCCCCACAGACATCACTGGCCTCCACAACCCTCCACAGACATCGCTGGCCCCCACAACCCCCCCACAGACATCACTGGCCTCATCGCTGGCCTCAAAATCCCCTCCACAGACATCGCTGGCCTCCACAATCCCCCACAGACATCGCTGGCTCCCCTCCCCTATACAGACATCGCTGGCCCTCCTCCCCCATACAGACATCGCTGGCTCCCCTCCCCTATACAGACATCGCTGGCCCTCCTCCCCCATACAGACATCGCTGGCTCCCCTCCCCCATACAGACATCGCTGCTCCCACCCCCGTCTTCCCCCACACACAGACACGGCTGCCTGCTCACCCCATGCCCCCATGGATCCAGATAATGCGAGTACCCAATCCCTCCATCCCGTGAACATATTGTCCTCGGTGCTGCCCTGCAGAGAACTTGCACAACCCCAGCTTGCGAGCATTCCCTCTCTTGAATGGGAGCCTTGAGTATTGCACCCCCCCGGATACAGCAGCTGATTAGGAGCCCTGAGTATTGCCCCCCACCCCACTCCCCCGCACCCCGGTTGATACACGGCTCTACGACAGACCGGGTGGCTGCATGGGCCCTGTTGTAGCGGGTCTCTGCCTCGGTCTTGGGCCTCCGCACAGGCGTCATCAGCCATGACCTTAGCGGGTAACCCTTGTCACCTAGTAGCCATTCCAGGAGCCTGGGCTGGTCTTCAAAGGGCCCAGGGATGTCCGACTGCCTGAGCACAAAGCTATCATGGACACTCCCTGGGTGGTGTGCATCGACCTGCATGATCTTGAGCCGATGGTCGCAGACAATTTGGGCATTCAGGGAGTGGAACTCTTTCCTGTTCACAAATTGCTGCGGCCCTGCATGGGGGGCCCGCAAGGCATGTGTGTCCATCCACTGCTCCCTGCACATTGGGAATCCCAGCGATGAAAGCGAAGCCGAGAGCCCGGACCTTCTGCTGTGCATGGCCCACATCAAAATGAATGTACTGCCCTGCCTGGGCATGCAGGGCATCTGCCGCACACATCTATGCCCGGAGGCCTCGGAGATCCCAGCTAGGTCGCCACTAGGTGCCTGGATTGATCCAGAGGCATAGAAATTCAGGGCAGCCTTCACCTTCACGTTCACAGGGAGCGGGTGGCCGCCCCTCCCCTGAGGTGCCTGGTGTGCAAGCACTTCACAAATGTGTCGCACCATAGTCTTGGAGAGGCGCAGCCGGCGACGGCATATCTCCGGAGGGCCTCAAAAGAATTGTGGGCCCTGTACCTCCTTGGCCTCAGCACTCTCCACGTTCTGTGCACCCTCTCGGGAGCCTGCTCACCCACCTCCTGGCCCTCTGCGGCAGCCCCCTGCCCTCCTTCCTGAGGGACTGGTAGTGGCTGTTCCTGCGATGATCTCTCCACACCCGCCACCTCCTGAGCCGCCTCCTCCTCCTCCGCCCCTGCTGCCACCACCATGGCCAGCTCCTTATCGAGCAAACTGAGATCCATCTGCACAGTGGGTTTTGGAAAGAGCATAAAATGATGGATTTTTCTCATTGGCTGCATAGTGCCAGCACCACCCCAATCCCTCACTTGGACCAGCATCCCCACTTGTGGGAGCTGGCAACCCGACACAATCCATGGTGCCATGTGTGGCCCGATTAGGGTTGTGTGAGATTCTCATCATGACAAATGCTGGTACAGATTATGGAGGTCAGTGTGCAGTGGTGGGCAATGCACCATTGAGCCATTGCTTTGTGTGCAACTGCAACATCCATTACAGGCATGTGTTGCAGGTCTAGGCCATAAGGCAGGGACAGACTGCAAAGCAGCACCAGATGTGTGCCCAGTGACAGCAGATTCCATGCAGTCCATGTCTGAACCTCTGCACCCCGGCCTGGAGCAGCAGCTGCTTCATCTGCTTAGGCCTCAGTCAGCACATGGTGCACTCCTCTCCCACCCCTGAACACCAGCACTCAGTTGAGTCCCTGACCACACCCCGCGGCAAGACAATGCCACTGCAAAGTGCCCTGGAGGGGAGGGACAAGCAGGACTCTTTGACGGGAACTCCCACACTGAGCTACAGCGCTGCCCTGCAGGGGAGGTCAACAGGACTCCTTGATGGGGCCTCCCACACTGAGCTACAGCTCTGCCCTGCAGGAGAGGGGTCAGCAGGACTCTTAATGGGACCTCCCACACTGAGCTACAGTGCTGCCTGCAGGGGAGAGGTCAGCAGGACTCTTTGATGGGGCCTCCCACTGAGCTACAGTGCTGCCCTGTAGGGGAGGGACCAGCAGGACTCCTTGATGGGGCCTCCCACTCTGAGCTACGATGCTGCCCTGGAGGGGAAGAGTGAGCAGGACTCCTTCACGGAACTTCACCCAGAGAGCTGTGAAAAAATAGAAGCCCCCCCCCACCCCAGATATCAGTGGTCCATGGGCCAACACATGAAGATAGCAGGAGGAAGGCCACCAGGCATCTCCAGGGCCTGCCTGCAACATCCCCCGCGCTCCGCTAGCAGCACTTACCTCCTCACGCCAGTTCAAGGCTGCCACGCCAGGTTGAGGCTTTTATATACCTACTCTGATTCGCACCAAAGTGACATCACGCCAAAGAGGTGGGAGGCGTAAACGTGGGCAGAGATTGCCATGTTGATCCCGATAATGGCATGTTAAGGTATGTCAAGTCATGCAAATCAGCAGCACACTGGTTTTCTGCACGTTCCCGGCGGCGCCGTTTTTCTCCGGTTGGAAGATGCGTGCGGGTCGTAAAAGCTCACAGGGAACCTGCAAAATGGCCGACACACGCATCTCCCAGCCCGACCCACCAGAAAAGTTGTGGGTCGTGATGGAAGAATCAGTTTTCTGACTATCACACTGACCATCATCCCAGGTAAAATCAGTGATGGAGCATTGGTTTTCTAGGGTACCTTAACTACATTATTAATAAACTACATTTCCTATCTGTAATATTAATATTTGCCATGGAGCTACCTAAATCTAAATTTAAGAATAGAAAATAACGCATTAATGATATTTTAAATAGATTTTAACCAATTTCTTTTAACCCTAAGAGCTTTGGATTTTTTTTGTTTTGTTGATTTAAGGGGTGATGAAGTCATAGATATAATGGGCGGAATTTTATGAGATTGATTTTAAGTGTCCAGCGAGCGTGAAAATGGGAGAGTTTCTGATCCATTTTTGGGCGAGATTTCACGCCCAATCCTTTGCACTTAGTCATTGAAAATATAGGCGAGACTATTTCTAGCTGCTGCAGGCAGTGGGCTGGGCTTAATGCATCAGCCTGTAGAAGGTGCTACTGCGCCTGTGCAGACACCCACCCCCCGCCAATCCAATCCCGTTGCCCATCAATGGGTGGGGCAAGCTGGTACAATGCCACCCAATCTATTTTTGTAAGGTGAGTGATATGTATTTAGTACATTCTTTATTGTATTATCACTGAATAAGCAGATCATATTTTTCTCTGTAGTGACTGGATTATGATTCACTGACAGAGGTATGATTTAATTATAATCTTTTTTTGAATTGGACAGAAAAGAACATTGTTAACCTGATATATCTAAAATAGTATGATGCAATACAAATAAATGCATTATTGGTTTGTTTTTCTTTCTATCTGGAAGACACCAAAGAAGCGAATCTGCTATATAATTTTGCCAAAGAATATGCAGAAAATGATGATGAAGATCCAGAGCAAACAAATGAATTAATAAACTGTAAGTCATTCAGTTTTATATTTGAAAATATTGGCTCTTTATATTAATCAGTGATATAAAAATTAGACAAACTATGCAAATTGCTTCATTTAAATGTGATAAGCAGCTGGATTTTGCTGTCATCAACAATGTGAGAGCACTCCCGCTGACATCAAAGTTGCCCACAAAGATTGACCGATCTCTATACCATAGATTTTCCTTTTCCCAACACCCATTTGGAACATATGCCAAGTCAAGGGGATCTCCATTCATCCAGCAATAATGATATCATCAAGAAGGGCAAACAGCTGATCACATTGAAGCTTTCTCCAGGAAGTTTGAAGCACTGATTATCCTTCCCTTTTTAATATGACTTCACAGGGTATTAAAGACTTAAAGGTGTACATGGGATTAAGATAGTGTTAAGAGATAGTTTAAGTAATCTATATTTGTACTGTGTGTGTCAGAAGTAAGATATAGGGGGATTCTCTGGGCCCGCTAGCTCTGATCGCGAATCACAATGGCCCAGAGAATCAGAAGTCGGCAGAAAAGTGGGTTTTGTGCCAAGCAACAAATCTTCTGAGATCATCTCAGGCCACGCTGCTGACCTCAATCAGGTTCCTGCCCATAGCAGGAAGTAACTCGATGCATATTCAAAACCACGGAACTAAATATAATTAGTGATCTTGCAGCCTGAGTCAAATGGCCCTTGCTATTCACCTGGCCTCTTCAGCGGAATCTGCAGCAGGCAGGCTTTCATACAAGTCCTCACAAGCAAGGATCTGATGGGTTGAATCCCAAGGGTCGAGGAAGCGCCACCAACCAACCCCTCAGCAATGAAAGGCATCTTCCCATCCCCTAACACCACGCAGGCATGAGGTTTATCCCGCCCAAACCCCTGCCCCCCCCCTCAGCCCACATTCCCCCTCAGACTCCCATTCAGCCTCCCTTCAGGCCAAGCACCTTGGCAGTGCCAACACTGCCTCCTGGCACTAACACCTTGGCCTGTTGCCTGGAGCCCATGGGGCAGTGTGTTCAGAGGCTAATCCTAATGAGCTGGCCAACAGATTGCCTGATACGAATAAATTAGCTTCTGTCAGTATAGACGCTGCTAACACCAATGGGAAACCCTCCAGATTTCCAGCTGAATTGGGCACTTAGTCCCAGTTCAGAGAATCGCAGCCATAATTTTAAGTTTAATTTGTTTTACATATTTAAGTGCTAATAACGGGTTAAAACTTAAATTTAGTTTCATGTTAAACAAAGGTGCCTACAATCTAGGTTTTCATTTCACTTTAAACTTTGCCTGCATTATAGTTAAGGTCTTACGACGTAAAAACAACTACAGGAGTAAAAATACTAAGCTTAGCAATGAGCACGATGGGCACTGGTTAGCACAGCTGCCTCATAGCCCTAGGGACCCAGGTTTAATTTCCAATTTGGATCACCGTGTGGAGTTTGCACTTTGGCACAATGGTTAACACTGTTGCCTCACAGCACCAGCGACCCAGGTTCGATTCCCAGCTTGGGTCACTGTCTGTGTGGAGTTTGCACTTTCTCCCCGTGTCTGCGTGGGTTTCCTCCGGATGCTCCGGTTTCCTCCCACAGTCCGAAAGATGTGCTGGTTAGGTGTATTGGCCATGCTAAATTCTCCCTCTGTACCAGAACAGGCGCTGGAGTGCGGCGACTAGGGGATTTTCACAGTGACTTCATTGCAGTATTAATGTAAGACTACTTGTGACACTAATAAATGAACTTTAAACTTTAGAGGCTCACACTGAAAATCAAAAGCACTTGAGCTTTCTGTTAGAACTTGGCAACCGAGAGCTAAGAAGCATACCACAGACTGCCAGTATAGGCATGAGGGACAGAAAGCAGGTGCTAGAAGCTAAAGAACAAGAAGTCCCAGAAACCAGAGAGGTCCTGGAAGTTAAAGGAACAGAAAACTGGGAAAAGAAAGTCCTGTTCAATGAAGTCAGGAGCAGAGAGAGGGAGGCTTCCAGTTAAAAACAGGGATGCACAGTACAGACCTGGAGGCATTGGCTAGCAAGAAACGAGACATCCATTGTGATCCTAAGGTTGGTGAGACCTTAATACAGCCTGTGAAGTAGTAGTGCACTATGATGTGGCTGGATACCTAAGATATAGTGTGGAATCTTGAATCCATGTGGTGATCCAGGCCAGAGGAATACTGAAAGGAGAGGTTGTAACCCTGGATGTAGATCCTTGGTGAAGATCCAAGATAAAGTGTTGCGTCGGAGAAGATTCCAAGATCTGTTCTTTGAAAGTGGAGTTTGGAAACCCTCGTGTGAAAGTCAGAGTTCCAGTGAGACTTGTTGGCTCAATGTAACAAGCATCGGGAAATTTTATGAGAAATCCACAGAAGTTGTTTTGAGTGGTTTTGTCACTTGGTTTCAGAGTGTGGTGTGTCTGACCACATTTCACCTATTAGTTTACATGGACTGTGCACTTACTGAGAACATTAGAATATAAGATTTTGTAACTTGTGTTATCCTTCTAAATCTGTATATATGTGTAAAAGTATAACTGGGGTGAAAGAGTAGAGTATTATAGTTAATATTTTCTTGTTTAATAATGTTTCATTCTTTTGTTAAGAGTTAATCATTCCTGTGACTCTACTCATCTACATCTCTACACAAAAAATAAAAGTTAAGATCTATCGAACGAGGTTCCACAGTGGGATCTGACTGTCCAGTAGTAACATTAGCTGGGATCGTAACAGTAGACAAGTCATAGAAATCATAGAAACCCTACAGTGCAGAAAGAGGCCATTCGGCCCATGGAGTCTGCACCGACCACAATCCCACCCAGGCCCGATCCCCATATCCCCACATATTTACCCGCTAATCTACCCATCCCGGGACACTAAGGGGCAATTTAGCATGGCCAATTAACCTAACCCGCACATCTTTGGACAAGTGAATATCTTAAAAACCTTTTAAAGAAGTGAAAAATGTGCAATTTTTATCATTGTACAGAAATTTCACAAAGCTAAAAATAGGTTTTCAGGCCAATGAGGCTGTTCAGCTGTAATTATTAAGTTAGTACCCTGTAAAATACCCAAATAAGCCTCATCATCAAAGTGCAATTTTTTGACAGTTTTTACAGCAAGTCGAACAGTTGGCCAAGTTCTCATCAGTTCAGTTATTTCTATTTGATTGCAATGTAGGGGCTTCAAAAGCACATGCTTTGGTGAAGCATTGAATCGTTGACTGCAATTTCTGGATTTCCACTTTAAATTGTGTGAATGCAAATTCCAGAAGTTAATATAAGTTTCAGAGAAGTAATAAAAGTGAACACTGACAATTTCACCATCATTGCCACTGCAAAGTCCAAACCATGGATTAACAATTCTTCCAATTAGTATACAAATATTAAATTCTGATTTTAAAGGACCACTCTTTGATTTTAGATATATTTGAGGTTGCATTTTTATCAAACACTTAAGATGTTGGCCAATACAATTACCGTCGATTTTGCAATTTTGTAACATCTTGATATGGCAGCTAGTCTTTGAACAACATCAAGATTACATGACATAATGTGAGATATTTTTCCACAAATACAACAAAATTGAATATATTATGCAGGAGAATCTAGCCAAAGAACATGCGTCAAATAACAAATGCCATAAATGACAAGATGTTTGTGATTTTATTAATGTGATGACAGAAATACTATGCTTATGAAAGAATATTAGTAAGGGGTTTATTGAATACAAACGGAATCCAAAATAAGCTACTGCCAATTGGCAGGAACAGTCTGACATTAGGGATCTCATAAATGCAAGCACATATACACCAAAAAAAAGCTAATTTCTATCCCTGGATATTCTGAAACTGTAGAGCAAGCAGAACTTGGCCTTCTCACTCCTGAAGGAAAGGTTTTGGTTAATATGATTTAACTACTTCCAACACATGCTTAAGTAATCAATGAAGAGTTGAAATGAAGCAACCGTATGCTTGGAAGCACTAGTTTTTGTTGTGAGACAGATTCCATTATAGATGGTAGCTAATTTCTATGTAACAAAAGAATGCTGCAAAATTGATTTCTTTATTTGTTGACTCCCACAAAATATTTTTTACAATTTAATGCACGTTGTCTTTTGGACAGAATTACTCAGTAAACTTTATAATGGCACATTTTTATTTTACAAAAAACATACAATGAAAGCGCATTAAATAATTTACAATAAATATTCAATTTAATTCCAAGAACTTGTGATCTTGATGGCAACTAAATCGTTTACACTTTGCTTCTTATAAAAACACAGGGATAATTTCTGTTTTCATTGTGCTTCTAGCATATTAACAAGGTCCTAAGGTATGTGCTAATAAAGAAAATAATTATGTGACTCCAGTTAGTGATTAAATGTGAGATACCCAAGTTGATACCACTATTTATTTGTGCTATTTTGTGCTATTGCTATGCAATTACACTTATTTGTACATTTCTTTGAAGTGTCTTGTGATGCACACATTATAGACGTTTTACTTAGTAAGTAAATGGACAGCCAGCATTTTCTCTTCTCTATAGAACTCAGTATGAATGACTTAGCTGTAATTAGTTGTGGGCTGGATTTCTGTATTGTGCATTCCTTTTACTTATGTAAGAGAGGAACAGTTTACATATTTTCATTGGTTTGCAGTGCATTCTATTGTGGATGTGTTCACTGTGCAGCAGTTGAAAAATAAACTAATGGACAAAGTCGGCAAGTCAGAACCCATCTATGGAATCATATATGCGTACATTACTATGTTTAATATTGATTCTGACAATTCAAAGATAATTAAATCTAGATGGTAAGAATGACATTATGCACTTTAAATGTGAATATTAAAAATGGCAGAAACAATTTTGCTTGGTGCTGTATCAAATGTAAATGTTGTCTGTTCAATATATAAAAGCACAGTTAGGACTAAGGAAAATAATATTTAGTTTTACTGTTTTCTTCACAAAAATATTTATGACAATTTTGCTAACCCATCAAATCTGCACATTCTCCTGTTTGTGTATATCCATTTCATGTCCTGGGTGGAGTTAGCTAGCTTGGATGTTACTGGATATAGAATTTATCCTATTGCCAAAACAATTTTGCTAAACTTGAAGATTTCTTCCCAGTAGAAATTACAATGTAAGCAAAGGCTGTAAAATGATGCTAGAATGAAAAAAACATTAAGGCCTGAATCTTCTGATATTGGGAGCTGCGATTGACTCAACTTAAGCTGCTGTTGTGCCTCGGGGCTCTGAGGAAGTCCCGATACACATACAGGTACATATGCCAAAAGTTTATACTCCTGATTTCTGGTTTTACCCTGCCGCAACTGCAGCACAATTCCCTACAATATGATATGGCCACATTCATGCAGATGTGGGCAGTTTGTGCTACACTGTTCTGTTTTTACACTGATTTACTTAGAACTGTTTAGCAGGTGTAAAGCCTGCTCAGGAGCAATGCTACAAGTAAATAAGCTGGAGTAGAGTCCTCTGAAGGAACTGAAAATTATGAAAGCAGAATCATTACCAGTAACTGCTGTCCAAAGAAAAATGGGAATAGTGGTTATGATCTGAAATTGTGGAACTTGAGTCCAGAAAGTTGTAAAGTGGCTAATTGAAAGATTAGATGCTGTTCTGAAAGATTCCATTGAGATTATTTAGGACAGATGTCAGGATGGAGTAGGATGCAGAATTAAAATGGTGAGCACCAATTGTAAAATTATGCTGTATTCCAATGGTATTTGACAAGAATCTTAAAATGCATAATTCTGTGTTTATCAAAGTGGCAGATGCAGATTTTTGATCGATATTGAATCAAATGTATGCACAAATCCTTCCTGTTCATCTGGCACAATGAACCCTTCAAGTATTATCACCAGTTTTGATTTCTGGGTGGATGTGTCTGACCATACAGGCACTCTTCAGTCATGCAACTTAACAGGGAGCACAGCTGAAAAAACTCTTGGCTACACAGTAAGTATCTGGTGTTTGAGAGTTTTTGATTAAAGTTGCAATATGGGGACTGATATTGTTTTCTTCAACGTCCTTTACTCCAGTGATTCTCAAACTGGAGTATGAAAATAATTTTTTTGTGATCCGTGAGATAATGTGAAACATGAGAAGCACATCTTAAGAAAATATCTGTTTACTCAAAGGTATTATTAAAATATTTCCTTTATGCTACACTTTCATAGAAACATAGAAGAAACATAGAAAAACTACAGCACAAACAGGCCCTTCGGCCCACAAGTTGTGCCGAACACATCCCTACCTTCTAGACCTACCTATAACCCTCCATCCTATTAAGCTCCATGTACTCATCCAGGAGTCTCTTAAAAGACCCTATTGAATTCGCCTCCACCACCCCTGACGGCAGCCGATTCCACTCGCCCACCACCCTCTGTGTGAAAAACTTACCCCTAACATCTTCCCTGTACATATCCCCCAGCACCTTAAACCTGTGTCCTCTCGTAGCAGACATTTCCACCCTGGGAAAAAGCCTCTGAGAGTCCACCCGATCTATGCCTCATGTTATAAAGATATGGGCAGAATTCTCCCAAAAACATTCTAAGTGTCAAATTTGCATGCGCACATCCCTGTCCCCGGGGACATCACTGGCCTCCCCTCCCGACCCCCCACGGACATCACTGCCCCTACCCCGCTCCACGGACATCGCTGGCACCCCAACCCCCAGTGACCCGGACATCGCTGGCACCCCAACCCCCAGTGACCCAGATATCTCTGCCACTCCAGTGATCGGGACTTCGCTGGCACCCCGTTTCCCCCCCCCCCCCCATTCCCTTGTTGAACGAGAGCCTTGAGCATTCATTTCTGATCAATCAGGGAATTAAGGGATATGGGGAGCAGGCGGGTAAGTGGAACTGATTCGCCTCAGATCAGCCATGATCTTGTTGAATGGCGGGGCAGGCCCGAGGGGCTAGATGGCCTACTCCTGCTCCTATTTCTTATGTTCTTAGTACACTCCCTGGACACAGTATCTTGTTGAATAGAGCCAATCAGCACCTTGGGAGATGGCTAACCCTCTATTGAAACCAGAATTCCTTTACATTTCTCTCAAGGATTTTTTACTAATGGGCCCATGACTGAGCCAAACTGATTGCACCTGCACTCCCCTAACAAGCTGGAACTGTGTATAAGCTGCAATGATGGACACACAGCCAGTCACACCAGGAAGCTGGCTGGAAAGAAACCTGCCCCGAAGTTCTCCGAGGCTGACCAGGCCCACCTGCTGGATGCAGTGAAGGAGAGGCGCCAGCTGCTGTTCTCCACTCAGAGGCATTGCCCAAGGGGTCATGCCGCAAATGCATTGTGGAGGGAGGTGGCAGCTGCAGTTAATGCCAGGACCTTGACACCTCGGTCCAGGGAACAGTGTCAGAAGAAACTAAACGACCTTCTTCAAGCAGCAAGGGTGAGTGTGCATCCCATTCTGAAACCTGTACATGTGCCCTGGATCTGGCAGGGGGAGAATCAATGCCCAGAATGGTGACCGGCAGCCAGGTCGACGTCCGGCATGCAAGTGAGCATCAGCTCAACCCTCTTCCTAAGTCTTCTTTGAAGTAAGTGCTATGCTACATGGACTGCTTTCCCTCCCTTCCCCAAATGTGTGTTCTTTGTTACAGTCCTGGACCCTGATGCATCAGGCCCTTCAGGTATCAGCAGCCCCCCTGCTGCTCATGAAGAAACTCCCCAGGATACCTCAGACAACACCTCAGAGAGAAGCCCTGAAAATTTCTCCGAGGACAGCACGAGTGATTCAGCACAGGCATCAACCACACAACCCACCAACACGAGAGACTATCACAACAGTGGGTCATTTTAGTGCTGAGGCTTCTGGGTCACTTCCTGGTGAGCACACCACAGCTGCTAATGAACATTGGGTGGAGGCGGGCATATCCGAGGGCTTGGGCACACGAAAGTCTGCCGGAGGCGAGGAATCAGCTGGTCCCAAGCCAGATGCCGGGCCTCAGGGTTCGTTCCTTCCGAAGCTGGTGGAGATGCACCAGAAAACCCAGGGAATTGTGGATGGGCTGTCAGCAGCCAGGCTGCGACTGCAAGGCTGTTTAGAGGAGTCAAACAGATGCTGTTGCAGGAAATGGTGCCGGCACAGCATGGTAACCAAGCCAACACTGCAAGGGTGGCATCCGCACTGTAAATACTGGGTCAGGGATTAGGCCTCATGGGTGACAGGATCCAGGCCATCATGGAGACAGCGGGCCATGGCAGAGACACAGCAGGCCACGGCTGAGGGTGTCGCCGGCATCCAGGAGGCACATCAGTCTGTCATGGATATCGGGAGCATGTTGGAGACATTGTTGGTCATGGCTGGGACTCTTGCTGTCTTTCTGGAGACACAGCAAGCCGTGGCTGTGGGCCTCAACAACTTAGCCCAGTCTTAGAGGGCTAATGCTGAGGGGCTCCAGAGCTTTGCTCGCTCACAGAATGCTACAGCAGAGGGGCTCCAAAGCTTGGCCCAGTCTCAGAGGGCCGGGGCTGAGAGATAATAGTCCATGCGGCAGACGTATCTGGGCCTCCAGGACTGGCAGGACCAGGTGACGCCGGAGCTTCTGGAGCTCAGTCCAGCTACCCCGGCATCCATGGAGTGTCCCTTGGGCCTGTGGGCACCTTGAGGGAGGAGGAAGGGCCTTCCACCCAGGAAACTTCGGACATCCCAAGATCTTCCGATTTCACCCCCTTCCTCACACCGGGGCATCTTAGGGCCAGCTGGATGAACAGTGTGGCACAAAAACATCAGTGTCATCTGCTAGTCAGCCAGGGCCATCCAGGTATCGGCTACCCAGGGACAGCCGCCAAGAGCATCACAGGCAACGGGGCCTGGATCACAGCTGGACACCTCCATCTCTGATGTGCATCCTAGGGTAGCACCTAGAAGAAGCAGTAAGCCACACAAGATTAGAAAGTTATAGGTACACTAAGTGGGCACGGATGAAGGTCAGCAGTAATCAATCTTTTTGACTAACCAAATAAACTAAACTAAATTAACTAAGGGACAAATTAAAAGAGGCAGCCCTCAAAAAGAAATAAAAACCAAAGAAGAAAGGAAACTTAAAACGTCAAACTAAAATGTGATTAAAGGGATCGATAATACACCCCAATCCCTGCGGTGGGCACGGAAGGCTTCAATAGTGCCCTCGGACACTGCATGCTCCCTCTCCATACCGAATGCCCGTGACCTCATTCGGCCTCTGATATTCGGGTAAGCGTTCTCCAAGGTGGCCTTCACGACACACGACGGCGCAGAGTCGCTGAGCAGAAACTGATAGCCAAGTTCCGCACACACGAGGACGGCCTCAACCGGGATATTGGGTTCATGTCACACTATTTGTAACCCCCACAGCTTGCCTGGACCTGCAGAGTTTCACTGGCTGTCTTGTCTGGAGACAATACACATCTTTTCAGCCTGTCTTGATGTTCTCTCCACTCACGTTGTTTGTATCTTAAAGACTTGATTAGCTGTAAGTATTCGCATTCCAACCATTATTCATGTAAATTGTGTCTTTATATGCCCTGTTTGTGAACAGAATTCCCACTCACCTGAAGAAGGGGCTTGTGTGGCTTTTTCTACCAAATAAACCTGTTGGACTTTAACCTGGTGTTGTTAAACTTCTTACTGTGTTTACCCCAGTCCAACGCCGGCATCTCCACATCTGGATCTATTTATGGCAAGTTTGGCCAGGCCCAGGAGTAGGTTCATGGGGAGGTCTTCCGCCTTCCCACCCCCCTCTGCACTGGGTGCCTGTAGATCAGGAGCGTGGGACTGAAGTGCAAACACAACATGGTTTTTAAGGTAGCTAAAAAGAGAGTGCAGCTTATTACACTCAACATAGACATGGTTCACAGACTCCACAAGATTGCAAAAAGGGCATGTCTCTTGGGAGCCCGTGAACCAGTGCAACCTACAGTTGTATGGGACTGCTGCATGCACCATCCTCCACCCAGGCCCCCAAGATAATGGGGGAGGATCCCTCCGCAGAGGGACCTCCAGTGGGGACCTCCACCGCCTGACAGCAACAAGGTGCGCCAAGGTGTATCCGGGCGGTGGGCGAGGGCAAGGTAGTGAAAGGTGTGCAGCAGCAACGCATACTGGAAACTCATCCATGCCATGGCAAAGGGCACGGAGGCATGAGGTGGCTCAAACCATGGGGTGCCTGACCCGGGAATGGAGGTCTAGGCTTGGGGCCAATGTGAAATTCCATCTGAGCAGGGTTACACTCAGAAGGGATTCCACCACACAGTTGAGCCTCCTCGAGACCACGTGTAATTTCAGGTCCAAGCAGGATCGCTCTAAGGTCTTGGATGACACTGGCCGTGAGCCGGAGGTCAGCAGTAGATCAATTGGTTCTACTGCAAAAGCAATCTCATCAATCTGAGGGAGGGGGGGAGTGGGTTGTTGGGGTTGGAAAAGGGGAGAGACAGAGGTTAAAGAACTCTGCTCGCCCCCCCAGCCCAGCAATACACATTCCCCAAATTCCCTCCACATCCCCCCAGCAACACACACACCCCATACGCCCCCCCCCCCCACAGCCCCCGGCAACACACACTTCCCACACCATCCTCCACAGCCCCCCAGCAACACACACTTCCCATACCCCACCCCATAGCCCTCCAGAATGGCAGCATAGCTCCCCATTCCTCCCCACTTACAAACACACACCCACAATCATACAGTAATGGCCCCAGACATTGCTGCTTGACAAGTCCTGAGGCTGCAGCACTGCCACTTCAGAGAGTTTCCAGCCCATTCCCCACCAGCAACAATGCTTGCTGCTGCCAGCACTAGGATCCAGAATCAGCGCTAAAACCCAAGGTCAGCGTTCTGACCCGGGTTCTTGCTGAGAATCTGAAGTCGGACCCCGTGAGCAACAACAGCCCACCCCAACCCAAAGCACAACATGGCCACCACGAAACCCACCCCACCCCGAGCAGCACGGAGCAGTTTGCAAGCAGAGACTTAACCTCCTCACTCACCCTCACTACTCAAGCTCCTGAATCTGACTTTTATACTTTGTGTTTTCCTGATTGATTCCAGCTGCAGCAAACAAAGCTGTTAAGGCAAGTGAGCTGGGACGATTGAGAGTGAAGCTAGGTAACACTATGACAAATTCAAAAAAATGCAAAGTGCTGTTTCGCCCGCTTTGGGCGAGGTCCCAATTGCTGATTTTTTTTTTATTGATAAAATGGGAATGGACGCAGAAATGGAGCACATCATGCCTGATTTTACGACTTTATTCCGCTGCAAAACGGGTGCAATGAGGTTGTAAAATTCCACCCAGGGTCTAGGCTAACTGCACAAAACACTTTGGAGTCTTTGGCCTGAGTCTTAACAGTCCGTAATAAATTTAATTAGTAATATCATTGAACAAACATTTAAGATAATTTTGATTTTACATAGTATTACTAGCTTTCCTGGGTAAGGGTTATTTCTCAACAAATTCACCCACAAGTTTACAGTGTTGGGCACAAGTGAGAGATCTGAGTTTGATGATCCAGCTGCACTGCCAGTCATAGTCCTCGATTAGAGAATTCCATAGTGTTAGTGAAGTTACCTTGTAGAAGGAAAGAAAACTGCATCCCCTATGTATATGTCCTGCTTGTTCAACCGTCCAATTGTATATGTATTTACAAGTTATACCACCTTTGTAAGAGAAATTAAACAGAGCATAGAGATGCCTATTATGATTGTTGCCAATTGTTATGGGGATTTCTTTAGAGGATTCCATGAATAAGCATTTAATGATTGATAATGCCCACCACCATCATCTTAAGGGCAACTAAATACTGGCCATTTCCCACGAATGAATAAAAAAAGTTATGATTAAAGTAATGTTTGCACTGTTAACTATGTATATATCAGATAGGATTCAAAATTATGTCTAGCTGGCAGTCATTATATACATACAAAATAAATTAACAATAGTTTGGGCTATTTTCAAAATTCCAGTACATTGTTTGGATGTTTGTTCCCAATTCCACTACTGCCCACTGGTGGTCAGGACTCTTAGTTGCTCAATTCTGAATAAGTTTCCATCATGTTTTTAACATTTTGTATTTCAATAAATTGTTTTATGTACATGAGAAACAATTTACAGAATTCTTAACCATTCAATGAAAATAAAAGCAATACCATTGATTGGGACATTTTTTGACAAGTTTCTTTAATTGTTAAAAGTAAACAGAATCATGTTAGTTCTTTTAACTTGGAACATTGTTTTTAAAATATTCTGCAGTTCTGAAATGATATACTTGTGAATTTTTTGCACAGAAAAATAACTCCTTGTTTTTGCACAAAAAGATCTAATATTAATTAGGGTGCAGTCATTAATAATTTTAACCCCATACCAATCCATACATAGAATATTGCATTTTTTGTTTCAAAATACATTTCATAGAATTCTTACTGTGCCATTCGGCCCGTTGAGTCTGCACCAACTCTTCAAAAGAGCATCACCCCACTCCACATTCTATTCCCATAACCTTACACATTTACCATGGCTAATACATCTAACCTACACACCTTTGAACACTAAGGAGCAATTTTAGTATGGCCAATCCATCTGTTTGATCTTTAACTTTCAGCTGGAAATTTTGCTTATGTACGTATATAAAAATTGTTGTGTTTTTAAAAAAAATGTAAAACATTAAAATATACAAACGTATATTTAAAATTTTCTGATTTAGATTTCAATAACTCTAAAAATGATGGGAACCTAAATTATATCTAAACCATAGAAACCCTACAGTACAGAAAGAGGCCATTCGGCCCATCAAGTCTGCACCGACCACAATCCCACCCAGGCCCTACCCCAATATCCACCCACTAACCCCTCTAACCTACACATCTCAGGACACTAAGGGCAATTTTTAGTATGGCCAATCAACCTAACCCGCACATCTTTGGACTGTGGGAGGAAACCGGAGCACCCGGAGGAAACCCACACAGACACGAGGAGAATGTGCAAACTCCACACAGACAGTGACCCAAGCCAGGAATCGAACCCAGGTCCCTGGAGCTGTGAAGCAGCAGTGCGAACCACTGTGCTACCGTGCCGCCCCCATGTTCTTATTACTTAGCACATTGGCTTCATTTTCATATCGATACCAGTGTTACCCAGTCATAGCCTCTCACTTTTCTTGTATCTGTCCTTATTTAAAACCTGTTTCATATCTGACTTTCCTCAATTCTGATGAAAGGACATCAACCTGAAACATTTGTTTTGTCTCTCTCTCTCCAAGGATGTGCCAGGATTGCTGAGTGTTTCCAATAATTTTTGTTTTTATTTTATAGAAAATACTTAGTTGACACCAGAAGTAAATATCAAACTTCACAGATTTAATCTGTATTTCATCAATACATGTCCATAGAACTCTTTAGTGTCAGTTTTTCAGTAGACTTGCTCTCATCGAGGGATTCTCACACACCTAAGACCAATCTATTTTTTATCAGATCATCTTTTAGCTGTCCAAATTCACATGATTCTACCAGCTGCCTTACTGCCCTCACATACCATTCAATGATCTTGTTTTTATTCTGGACTCCAGTTTTGAATACGTAACATTCATATGTAACATTCACTCAGGGTTAAAAATGTGCATTCAAGCTTTCAAAATCTCTACTGTCGTTTTTCTTTGCGTGTCTGTTAGATTTAGAGTGATATTCACTTTGTAGCAGTCCTCCCACAGTAGTTTTAAAAGTGTGATCACTTATTATTTCACGCTTGTTCATTACCTCTTTGTTATCTCATAGTTTTTCTATTGTAAGTGGAAAAACTGCCAATTTTGCCATGTTCACTGTTACTGGAGATGGAATTGGAAAATTTACTGCAGCCATTTATATTCACTCAGTAATTTTCTTGAAGTCTATGCTTGTGCTTTGTCCTTTTGTGCCTGCTTGGGTAGGTCCTCACAGACTTGGCACCTCAAAGGACCCCTCTCCAGGTGGTGATGGTCATGGAGGCCCTCAACTTTTTCGCCACCGGGTCCTTCCAGGCCGCCAGCGGTGACCTCTGTGGGATCTCCCAGTCCTCTATCCACGAGTTCGTCTGCAAGATGGCAGATGCCCTATTCGCCCGAGCAGGCCAGTACATCAACTTCAACTTGGGCCAGACTCAGCAGGAAGCCCAGGCCGTAGGATTTGCCGCCATCATTGAGATGCTGAATTTGTGCAGGGGGCAATTGGTTGTATGCACGTCGCCCTGCTGTCCCCAAAACATCATGCATCACAGTTTGTGAACAGGAGGGGGTTCCACTCCCTGAATGTCCAGTTGGTCTGCGACCACAGAATGAACTTCATGCAAGTGTATGTATGCCACCCTTCCAGGCAGCGTGCACGATAGCTACATCCTGAGGAGCTCTGACATCCCAGTTTTTCCATTGTAAGACCAGCCTAAGCTGCCGGAATAGCTCCTGGGGGATAAGGGCTTCCCGCTAATGACGTCAATGCAGAGGCCGGAGACCCAATACAATGAGCCCCAAACTGCCACCCGGTCCATTGTGAAGTGGTGCATTGGGCTTCTAAAGATGCAGTTCCGCTGCTTGGACTACTAAGGCAGGGCCCTCCAGTGCAGCCCCCTGATAGTCTCCCTCATCGTGGTGGTCTGCTGTGTGCTCCACAATCACAGCAGCGGGGGGACTTCATAGAGGAGGAGGAGGGCAACCAGCCAGATGCCCCTGTGGAGGAAGAGGCCCAGGAGAAGGTGAAGGACGAGGAGGAACCTGGGGATGGACGACAGGCGGCAGCAAGGGTATGTATGGCAGGGCAGCAAGGGAAGTCCTCATCACCACAAGGTTCTTAGTCTAGGGGGCATGCAGTGTTACCGCAAGAAACCCCACCCCCAGTACTGCAACCATTCTCCCAGACCCCCAAAAAAACCTTTTCCGCACTCCCATGCCCTGGTAACACCAAGGTGTTAGGCCTGAGTTGGCCGTGTTAGCGAGGTAGGACGGTGATAACTCGCCACAATGTGATACTGCCCTGGTGCAGAATGAGTCAGACTCCTACCTGCTCTCTGCATGTACACTGGCGCCTCGGCCCACCACTGGGGTGCCATGCCAGGTTGTGTGACCCAGTGGGCTTGCAGGTCACACACAGCTAGCATTGTTTGTCCTAAGTGTTTGGAATGCCATACCAGTCACTAGTATGCCATAGACATTTGGCTAGAAGGATCACATTCTCGGTGGGCCAAAGTGCCACCCTCACACAGAATAATGGTAACGGTCATCCCTCATGGGAGGTGAAACACACATATTAGTCACAGCTAACGGAGTAATAATATTTATTGGTAAAACTAACAGTGCAATAACATGAGATGCTGATAGTTAACGGTGTAATATAACAGATGGATGTGATCGTTGACAGTGCCTAATTCCCTAAACTTATGCAGTCCATCACCCATGCCTTCTTGATGATCCTACAACTTCTTTATTTTACATAGCCTAGCACTACATCAATGTGTCCCCACCTGCCCCCCCCCCCCCCCCCCCCCCCCCCCCCATGATGTATATCATAGGTGGAGGCGGTCAGCTGCTTCCCATGCCCCGTTGTCTGTGCTACCCTTGGCGGATGTCCCCTGGAGTGCTGGGACCTGGAGAGCCCTGGCTGACTTTCTGGTGGCACTGGAGTATCCGTGCCATCCTATTCATCCTACTGCCCTTGAGATCCATCGGAGTCAGGAAGGGGAGAGTCAGAATGCCTTACGACAGATGGAGTCTCCCGAGTGGGAGGCCCCAGCACGGGCTATAGCCCTTCCTCCTCCCTCGTGGTGCCAATGGGCCCTAGGTCACTCCATGTTGTGGCGGAGCAGATGGACTGAGCCCCAGTAGCCCGGCGTCACCTGGCCTTGTCAGTCCTGGAGGCTTAACTGCATTCACCCCGTGATGTGTTAGCACTCGGTGATGGTTGTCTGAGTCTGGGCAAAGCTCTTGATACCTGCAGCAAGTGCCCTCTGAGACTGGGTCAAGCTCTGCAGCCGGTCAGCCATGGCTCACTGACTGAGCCATGCTCTCGAGGTCCACAGCCATAGCCTGCCATGTCTTGACCATGGCCCACTGGGTCTCCAGGATGGTCATATACCCCTCAGCCATGGCCTGCTCTGACTTGGCCATGGCCTTCAGGGACTCAGCCATGCCTTGGACTCTGCCACCCATGGTGACCATTTCCAGCCCCGGGTTTTCCACTGTGGATGCCACCTTGCAGAATTGGCCTGGATATCACACTGTGCCAGCACTATCTCCTGCACCCAAAGATTGTGGGATTCCCCCCTGCAGCCTCACAGTTGCTGTAGTGTTGCTGACAGTCCCTCCTCCATTCCCCAGCTCTGCTGCTGCATCTCCAGCAGCTTAAGGGAGAACTAATCGCAGTGGCCTGGCTTGTGGCCAGCTGATTATATGCCTCTGGCAAACCTCCACATGCTAGAGGCCTCGGACGTCCCGCTTTCACCCAGTGTACATCAACAGCTGTGTCGTGCGCACCAGAGAGTGACCCAGAAGCCTCACCACTAACCTGTCCCAACATAATGATAGTATCTACACTGGTAGATTGTGTGCTGGAAGCCTGTGTCGACTGACTAGTGCTGACCTCCGAGAATTCCCCTGGCCCTTTGAGGTTTCCTCCGAAGCTGTTGTGAAGCATCTTGGTGGGAGGCATCTTGGTGGTGCCAGACAGACCGGGTGTATTTGGGTCATTTTGTGAAACAAAGAACACAAGGTTGAGTGCAAGGGAAGGACAGGTATCTGGGCAGTATGCCACTTGTAATATGTCAAACGAATGAAGATTGGCGGTTGCTCACTTCTATGTCACAGGTGGACCTGGCTGCCGCCACGGTCCTGTCTTCCCCCGCCAGATGTTACCGGGGTGCTGCCAGAGGGGTTCGAGGCTGATGCTAGCAGTCAGGTGCTGAAAGACCACGAGGTGTCAGGGTGGATGGACATGACATATGGGACCAATGGCAGGATAGGATGGAAACTCACCCAAAGTGCCATCTTCCTGTGTGACTGCCTGTGTGTCTATTGTTAAAGCTTATATGGAGCTCTCTCTTGTTAGGGGAGTTCAACAGCAGGCCGTTTGGGCGAGTCACTTACTGCAGGCTGCATTCTGGCAAGAATCACTTGAGGCAGTATTGTTGCAATAGGGGGGTGAGCCATGGGGAATTCTGCAGGGGTGCTGATGGGGGGGAGTGGGAAAGAAGAGAAGTTTGCAGGGGTAGTGATCAGGGGAACTCTGCAGGAGTGGTGATCAGGGAGGAGGGTGGTGATGGGGGGAACTCTGGGGGGGTGCTGATTGGGGGGAAGGGGTGGTGATCGGGATGGGGGAACTCTGTAAGGGTGCTAACTGGGGGAAGGATGTGGTGATCGGGGGAACTCTGCAGAGGTGCTGATCGGGGAACTCTGCAGAGGTGCTTATCGGGGAGGGGGGATTTGGGGGAACTCTGCAGGGATGGTCTTGAGACCACCCGTGATTCTTGCCGGGGAGAACGTCGACCGGCGAGGTATTTAAGGTAAGTGAGCCCAGACATGTCATTAATATTTAAATCAGCTTTGCAATCACCAGCAAAACAGAGCTGGTACGATCGGGGAGGCAGGCACGAACCTGATTTTGAACCGGAGCTTACCAGCTCACCTTGCCAAAAGTCAGGCGCGACAAGGTCATAAGATCGCACTGTACATGTTATGAGCTCTATTGCCTAGAGGCCCCTTTACTATGATATTATTAACTAATCCTGCTTCTTTGCACATTACCAAGTCTAAAATAACCAGTTCCCTGGTTGATACCAGCATAAATGCACAGAATCCAGGGTGGAAATAGGTTAGTTCAAGTGCTAGCTCATCTGAAGGTGAGGTTGCATATAGTTCTGCTGCAGAGGATTTACAGTTGGGGACTTCAGAAGCCTTGACCATGGAAGATGGCCGATGGATGTACACATCCAAATTCTTGGTACACGAGAAATGCTGTTGGAAAGGATGTGCATGGGGCTTGGCACGAAGCATAAACCCATCCTTTCCAATATGGAATAAGTGATCACCTCTAGCACATATTGATGCAGCGTCTGCTGGCCAATGTGACAGTTTTCATTGCAGCACAAGTAGCTAACACCAAAAAGCTGAGTACTGGAATCTCAGACTACTGTCATGGAAGCTCATCTGGATATCACTGTTCAAAGGGGTTCCAGGGCAACACAAGCTGCCACAAGAAGAGCAATGGTGTTTTGGGTGATATACTAACAAACAGAAAGTAAAGACTTGGGATTAATGGTGAGACTGCACCTAGTAACTGTGTGAGTTTTGGTCTCCTTACTTAAGGAGTAATATAGTTGCATTGGAAGCAGTTCAAAGAAGATTCACTAAACTGATCCCTGGGATGAAGGGGTAGCTTTATGAGAAAACATTGAGCAGTTGGAGTTTAGAAGAATGATTATTTAAGATTCTGAGGGGGCTTCACAGAGTATATGCTGAGAGGATATTTTGCCTCATGGGGTAATCTAAAACTCAGCACAGTTTAAAAATAAGCTGTCTCCCATTTAAGACTGAGATGAACAGGAGTTTCTTCTCTCAGAGGGTTGTTAGCCTTTGGAATTTCCTTTCCCAGAGAGTAATAGAGGCTGGGTTATTGAATGTATTCTAGATTGAATTAGACAGATATTTGATCAACAGAAGAATTAAGGGCTATTGGACAAGGGGTGGTGTGGTGGTGGCAGTTGCAGACAGGAAAGTGGAGTTTGAGGCCTCAAATCAGCTCAACTGCAATGGGCCAAATGGCCCACTCCCATTCCTTTTATTTATGATTATCAATCCATTCTCCAACAGGTCAATAGGATCATTGATTGTTTGCCCCGAGAGAGTGACAGTGGCTCCAGGAAACACAAACTTGCTGTCTTCTCTCAGAATGACAGCATTCTGACTCACTCCGTTCCACTCCATCACTGTTGATACTGTTGTGTCTCAGCCAGCCAACCCGGACAGGTGCAGCCTAGGCCAAGATGGTGTAGTTGAAGCCAAATTTTCAAGGCCCAGAGCTGCTTGAGGTCAACCTCAAGGTCATCAGCAGTCTCTCCTGTTGAGGCTGAGCATCCTTCCTCCACCTATGCTACAACCACAGTGGAAGCTCTTTAGGTTTCGGAGTTCTAGGAAAAGAAGCATTAAGGAGTGCACAATGGTAATTAGTTTAATTGTGTATGCATTATGTAATGAGCAAATTTTAAAATTGGAGTAGCAAATGCATTTTCTGGTGGTTTATTTTGTGTTGTTGGAAAGAGGATGATGTAATTGTGATGGAAGATAGGGAGTGTGATTCTGTTGTCGAATGACCTACTGCATAACTAATAGTAGCAACAGCAGAGCTGGATATGCAACTCGACATTCAGTAATTTGAGAAAGTGTGCACAGGGTGCCAAAGCACAACTCACACACTGCTTGTCAAGTTCATGGAACTCTTCTCCAAACTCTCTTCTGGCAATGCCATAGTCAGATTTGAGGAACATATCCTCTTTACAGTTGCCTCTAGCTTTAGCTTGCAATTGCCATCTTTCATGCAATAAAATGAAAGACTGGAGTCAACCAAACAAAAGCTGTAATTTGGAGGAACTTCAAAAATAAGTAATAGTAGCTTTGGATGAATTCTAGTCAAACTGTGTAAGTAAATACCCAGGGAATGTGTGAATATAGAGCATTTTTCGACACTTTGGATTCTCAGTTATCAGCTGATATATTTTCATTGCATATGACTTTGTTCAAGCATTATGTTTAATTAGCATAAATTAGTTTGTATTAAAGAATCACAAAAACAGAAATGGAGGAGGCAGAATTAAAGCAACAATTGCAACACAGGCAGCCCACCAGCTTCACGCTGTCTGCTCATTTCAATATGTTCAGCCTGAAGCCAGCGCTAACCATTGTGTTGATTATAAGATGACTGCATCAGCAAGGGACCAATATCATGAGTGACCACTTAAGCTTAGCCTGCTCTGCTTAATGCTAGCCTTAAAGGCAAGATGTGTCATAGCTGCATGCTGCCAGTCATGCAGGAAGCAAATCTAACCTGGGAACATTGATGATTAACACAACATGGGAGAGAGCAGATGCCAAGGGTTTTGAATGCTGCAGCAAGAGCCTTGCTGGAGGGGATGGAAAGGAGAAGAGAAGACTTGTGTCCCACAGAAGGCTTCTCAGATATGCACTTAGAAGGCAATGAGAGCAGATCCTTTGAGGTCAAAGCACTGAGGACCTGGATGTAGCACTGCAAGAAGTTCAATGACCTCACGTGAATTGTCAAGATCAATGAATGTATCTTCAATTGCCATGTTCTACTAACTAAACCACTAGCCTCAGACACTGCATATTTCAGTCTCCCAAATAGATTGCTTGACGGTCTGACATACTTCCTACTCTCTTGAAGGACAAGGTGGCGCTCAACCGCAGACAGCTGGAGGCAATCAGAGGTGTATCTTTATGTTCTACTCCAGTGGAGGAGAGCACGGGCCATTATTGGGACAGCAGTTGCTGAGACTATGGACAGCCGTTGGGCTGTAAACATCAAAGAAGATAGGATTCTTGTACTTAATCTTCCTTTTCATCTCCCACCTGCCCCTTATCCTATGTTCTAGAGCTTTAAAGACTTGTACCTATCAAAATGAGCAATAATAAGTCAAATACTTTGCTTGGGACATTTTGAGAAACATTGTATTAAATCATAGTATAACAACATGAGAAAATTTAGCTTATTAATTATCTAATGAATTTAAAATTACACAACTGATACTGTTTATTTTATGCTGTAATTCCTAGACTGATGAGTTTTGCTGTTTAACAGAAGAGCAGAAAACATCATTAAAGTGGAACTTCCTTTTGGAGAGGTGCAAAATCTATCTAAAGGTTTGGATTTTATTCTTAAGTATTTTTTACCTGTGATTTCTGATTTTAATTTACAGCATATAGCTACAAATAACATGCATTTTAAAATAAAAAAGAACAATAACATCTGATAATGGCTGCAGTGCAAGGCTCTCAACGAAAGGGAGCAATCCCTGGTGATCTAAGCACACTGGTTACATGATCATTACACATACTATACAACTAATCGGTTAGAAAGTTCAACTTCAATACAGTAATCCAATGCAATAAGAAAAAATGTTGGAAAGGAAGTCTTCAGTCCACTTCCTCAATGCAGGATGTATCCTAGTGTCCTTCCAGGAGTGAGATCTCTTCTACAGTTCGAGAAGTGGGCTCTTCCATAGTTACCTCATGGTCAGTGCTCAAACCTAGATTCATTCAGTAAACATAGTTGGAGTGTGTCTGGTGAACATTTAATGAAAGCCCTGAAGAGAAGGATCACATGATCGTTCATATCTTTGGCATTCTTGGCTGCCTCAGCCTTTTGTCTCAAGGTATCCACAATTGCATGGTCAAGATTGATTGCAGGTGTTTGTTGATCATCGTGGTTATGTTGTCACTTAGGACCTGAACCTTCATGGTCTTCTCCATTTTTGTAATCCAACCTTAGTTGCTGATCACAATGCAGTATGGAGAGGATACAAGTCAGCTGGAAACTCACATTTTCCATTTGCTTGTGCAAGATCTCTTTCATAAACTCGTGAGATTGTCATACTTGACTCAGTCTTCACATTTTTTCTTCTCCTTACACAGTGGCACAGTGGTTAGCACAGAGCCAGGGACCCTGGTTCGGTTCCCGGCTTGCGTCACTGTCTGTGCAGAGTCTGGACGTTCTCCCTGTATCTGCATGGGTTTGCTCCGGGTGCCCCGGTTTCCTCCCACAGTCTGAAAGACGTGCTGATTAGGTGCATTGGCCATGCTAAATTCTCCCTCTGTGTACCCGAACAGGTGCCAGAGTGTGGCAACTGGGGATTTTCACAGTAACTTCATTGCAGTGCTAATGTAAGCCTACTTGTGATATGAATAAAATAAACTTTAAAAACTTTGGGGTGAATTTTCCTGTTCCGCCCGCCACAGGAATTGTAGCGGGCAAGGGGTGGACCATGGAAAGGTCCATTGACCTCGAGCAGGATTTTCCGGTTTTGGGGCGAGCACAATCTGAAAATCATGGACACTAACTCAAGGTCCTGTTCACACACTGCACAAAGGCAGTTTATGCAGTTTTAGTTTTCCTTCATACAAGAGACGTAGTCTGTCAGTGCGATGAGCTTATCCCCAGACTGCGAGGTGCAACAATGCAGCAGTTCAGACACCTTTTGCAATTCTGAGAGCACTTGTGAATACTAAGCTTGAGGTTCTTGGAGAACTGTAAGCAATTCTACAAGCAGTTCTCGTGTCCTCTGCCAACTCAGAGAATAGCTGCATGCATTTCTTGATGATGTTCTTGCCGATGACCTTCAGGATCGTGCTCTGTTGCAGCACCTCCTGGGAAATATTCAAGAGCAGGTCCTCAAATCCATCACACTGCAAAAAAGGTTGGAGTTCTCCAGGATCAACTTCGCACAGCTGTCCGTGATGAAAACTCTGTGAATATACAACTTGATGTTCTTCTTGCACTCAAAGGGAACTCATCTAGGAATTAACAAGAGGGCATGGAATCTGAAGTTGAGATATACTTCACTGCAAAGTTGTCCTCCCAATCATTAGTGAGTCTCTTATAAATCTCACCATACTCCTCCTGCATTATGTAATTGGGATTGTGGCTACCATAACTGATCGTAGTAGTAAAGTTATCCCCATCACCCTTTCCAGTATAGATTTTCACAGTGCAAAAAGCTGCCAGCTGGTGAATCCCAGGCACACGCCTTGTGTTACAATCCCCATAGGGACTCATAACTTTAAACAATAGATTTGAATTCCCAATGACCAACTGAAAGGATTACATGACAAGATTTTGAGACTTCTACTGGAACAAATTAAATGCAAATTCAACTAAACACTACTTAGTAGGCAAATAACAGGCGGCACGATAGCGCAGTGGTTAGCACTGCTGCTTCACAGCTCCAGGGTCCCGGGTTCGATTCCCGGCTCGGGTCACTGTCTGTGTGGAGTTTGCACATTCTCCTCGTGTCTGCGTGGGTTTCCTCCGGGTGCTCCGGTTTCCTCCCACAGTCCAAAGATGTGCGGGTCAGGTTGATTAGCCAGGTTAAAAATTGCTCCTTAGAATCCTGAGATGTGTAGGTTAGAGGGATTAGCGGGTAAATATGTGGGGATAGGGCCTAGGTGGGATTGTGGTCGGTGCAGACTCGATGGGCCGAATGGCCTCCTTCTGCACTGTAGGGTTTCTATGATTTCTATGATAACACTCTAAACTATCGGAAAGATCGCTCCTCTTTAACAACATGACTGAACTTACTGACAGCGCTGTGGGTGTACCTATATCAAATGGACTGCAGTGATTCAAGAGGCGGCTCACTACCATCTTCTGAAGGGCAGTTAGGGATGGGCAACAAATGCTGGCCTAGGGAGCAATGCCCACATCCTGTGAAATAATAACTTAAAAATAAAACTCCATGCCATTGTTATACTTTACATCTTCTCTGCACAAAATAACAGTTTTTACACAAGAACCAGAAAAACATCACAGCCAACTTCCAACGGGTTCACTTCTACCTGTTTCACTTTATTGTAGTGTCAAGTGATTGTCAAAAGGTGTCTATCTGTTTCCAGAGAAGTCCTGAATCAAATATCAGCAGCAAGGCCCACTCCAGCGATTCTTTTACCCATGGCCACACCAAGACAAATTTTCCAGATTCCTTAGATTACCATGGGATGCATCTCTTTGAAACTCTGCAGGTCCACGCAACTGTGGGAGTTACAAATAGTGTGACATGAACCCAATATCCCGGTTGAGGCCGTCCATTGGGTTCATGTCACACTATTTGTAACTCCCACAGTTGCGTGGACCTGCAGAGTTTCACTGGCTGTCTTGTCTGGAGACAATACACATCTTTTTAGCCTGTCTTGATGCTCTCTCCACTCCCATTGTTTTGTTTCTTAAAGACTTGATTAGTTGTAAGTATTCGCATTCCAACCATTATTCATGTAAATTGAGTCTGTGTCTTTATAAGCTCTGTTTGTGAACAGAATTCCCACTCACCTGAAGAAGGGGCTAAGAGCTCCGAAAGCTTGTGTGGCTTTTGCTACCAAATAAACCTGTTGGACTTTAACCTGGTGTTGTTAAACTTCTTACTGTGTTTACCCCAGTCCAACGCCGGCACCTCCACATCATGCATCTCTTTGACCAGGGACCATCCCCCTGCAATTCTGTTGGTAGCTCACGAAAGGGATACACTCCCCTCTTTGCTGACCATACTATCTGCAGTCCTTTGATTCTCCATGAGCCCTGATCCTGTCTCTTTCTGTCTGAAATCTTGGAAACTGAAAGCCTATCCATAGTCTGCACAGCTGCCTTTGTTCTCTTAGATGATCATTTTATATTTTATTTGCTCCCATTAAGTCTCAGCCTGGCTTCCCTGTTTCCATAGTAACCAAGCTGGATGGTCTGTTGGCAGGCAGAATTCGGAACATATCACATGAACCTCATCACTACTCCATTTTACCTGGAATTAAAGAGGCAGTTGCAAAACCTAATCATCTTATAAAACCTCACAATCATAATACATGTTTTGTGAGCACAATAATCTTCTCAGCCACCAGGTGGCCAGGATGAACCAAAACCAAACTGCTCAATTATTGAAATATCCACACCAGTCTGCAGGACTTTCATGTAGTTTCCTTCATGCCAGACTTGGAAACGGTACGTAAGTTGTTGATCAGGTCAGCCGTGGTCATCCCAATCTCAGTGTCTGATGGTGAAGGTACGTTCACATATATTGGGGATGATTGCAGTCTTCAGATCCTTGCCTCCCTACAGTTTTGAACGATCAGTCACACTTTCATTTTGGATCTTGTCCAGACCATCAGAAGCATGGAGATTATGTTCTCAGCAGATTTCTTTGTTGGAATAGGAATTCTTAAGATTCTATGAATAGAAGACACTGAGGATAAAGAACGTATGCTGAGCAATCTTAACCCAAAAGGCAAAGGTCTCCACCACATCCTTAATAATGCATCTTGTTCAGGTTGTGTGATGTCTGAGTGACAAGGTGGTTTTATTGCTGGCAGATCTTGCCTCTGTAGCCTTGAGAACCTTTGATGGGTCTCCCAGCAACTCAACTTCGAAGATTTGTCAGATAAAAGTCTTCCCTCTGTGTGGGGGAAATCTTTGCAGTGCTTATTTCCCATTCAGTTTCATTCCCCTTTAACTTCTTCATCCTTTGGCCATGGTGAGAAGCCTAAATGCCTTGAACTGGATTGTTTACATTCAGTTTCATGCTCCAGTATCTTTTACAAGCCTCTTGATTGACAAATCTATGCTATTTCACAGTAAGCAGTAGCTTTGTTTGGTTTTGTTGCCCTTAATGGCCAATCAAATGTGAAGTGCATTCTCCATGCCTGTACTGGAGTTGTTTTCAGCCATGGAAAGAGCTGGCATAACTCAGAAATTATCCTCCAAGGGGTCTTCAATAAGGACCTCCATTTACTCCTCTGGATATGATCACGCTGGGGGACTTGGAGGCCTTTGGAGCCCCTGGATGCTCAGGTACGTGGCAATACAGTGCCCTGGCCAGTCTTGCCAGGGTGGAACTCCCCAGGAGTGGGGCCTGAAGGAGGCGGGTACTTTTGTTCCCCCATATTGGAGTGTCTCTATTGTGGCTGGGGAGGGTTGGGTCAGGTCACCCTCACACCTGTAGGGATGGGGGAGTGACCCAAACATTAAGTGGTGATGGGGGTGTTGTCCATCTGGTGAAGGGTGCTCCATTTATGCTATGTCCATGGGAAGGGTGGGGGATTTTTTTTTCAACCAAAGAGGGGTTGAATTCCACCTGATTAGTGCTGCCAGTGAGAAATGCACCATTTTTCCTGAAACAGCAGAGGATGTCCTTGTGCCGACAGAAGCCAATGGAGACACTGGTTGGAGTGAGACAACTCTCGAAGAGAAACCCCAACTAGTGAAACTCTGTTGCTCTCAACATAAACTGAAGTTGCCTGACAGACTGAGGTATTGACATTAAGATCTTTATGTTAGAGCAACCTTGGAGACCACATGATCTCATCCGAGGTTTCAGCAAACCTCTGGAATCACATGACTCCCCGACCTATGGGATGGCTGCATGCGTAATTCGGAGCTAAAGATTGGGTTTTAAAACCCCCAGCTGCTCTTTCCTTCCTGTGAATAAATAGTTACGACTTCACCAGCTGCTACAGTACCAGAACTAGATGCGCACAGTAATAAAAATGAAAGGATTGAAGAGGACAGCAGCAGGATGGCAAAACATGGCAAAGATCTGGAGCTATGTGAGCAGATTAGTTTAAAAGCAATATTTATAGCATTTACTGGGAGGAAATATTCTGGTGTTGTGGATAACCTCCCTGCCTCTGAGCCAAAGTCCCAGGACTTGATTGCCAAGGAAGGTGCATTCATAACGCAGCCAACCTGGTTGAGTATCAACTTGTCAATCCTTCCATTCACCAATGTCAGGCATTCAGAGTGAGAGAAATTCCTGGTCAGCCATGTGATGGAAAGAAAATTGGAGTCTCTAACATCTCTATTATTTATAGGTCTGCATTAAAGTGCATGTTGATACAGCAACTCATTCTTTTGGGGGGGCCAGTTGGTTCAGCTGGCTGGACAGCTGGTGTGGATCAGATTGGTACCAAGAACACGGAGTTTGGTCCCCATTCTGGTTGAGATGAATTTAGGACCTTCCTCCTTGCCCCGCCAATGGTGGAGATAGCAGCACTGTGGGCCAGAATTGTCTTTGGGTAGAGAACTGAAAATTCATTGGGAGAGGCAGCAATTTACTTGTTTATTTAGCAGGGCCCGAGCCAAAGAAAACTACCGAGTAGGTTGGCTGCAAAGAGATAGGTAGATGTAAAATGGTGGCAAGGGGTGAACAGTCTCTGGGTCAGAAAGAGGACTGAGACAACTGAGACTGCAATGGATGAGCCAGCATAATGGAGGCAGAAGAGCTCTGGTTAGATTGGTGCTACTTTCAAAGCAGTTGACATTGGAGAAAGAAAGTAACATTGAAGTGTTCTGGAAGGGATTAGGAAGTCTGCAAAAGACATGAGAGAGCTAAATATATTCAATTTTAAAAAGTTAATTGAAATAGGACAAATATCACACAATAATTGGATCAAAAACAAAATGACAATAGAGCTGGTGAAGTGATATCAGACGTTAATTCAGAAGGCAAGCAACCTGTAATCATGTCGTAACAGGTTAGGAAATTCACTGGATTATTTTTAAATTTTGTTTAAACATTTGTTTTGGACATGAAAATTTTAGTCACTGAAAAAATTGGGAGTGAAAAGAATTCTGAATGCATTTTGAGAAACGTGTGGAAAGCATGTTGCCAAACTGTGGAATTGCCTTTACCGAGAAATGGCAGTGTTGTTGATGTGAAGGTGACCATTTCAGTAGATTTCCATGCAATTGATTTTTCCAAGCCACCATTTGGGTTATTTTCTAAATTAATCAGTCAACTGTGAATATACTGTAGGGAAAGCAAAAAATGACAAGTATTGGAAAGAAAATTCTTCACAGATTGCAAATCTGCTGAACATCTTCAGCTTTTATTTTTGGCCACACACCATATTTTGCTTGTGCATGTATATTGTGTGCTGTGCAAGTTAAATTCTTCAATTTACATTTGGTTTTGCTTTTTTATGTCTCACAATAAAAGCTGAGAAGTCATCGTCAGAATAAGTTAACCGTAACTTTTTATTTTGTTAATCAGTACACATTTTCATGAGTATATGTTTTTGTTTTAGTATAAAAATGCATCTTTTTTGTCATTGTGTACAGTTGCTTGCATCAGGCAGTGCAAGAAACGGAATAAGAACAAGTCTGCTTTCCTGCAAAGTAGCTGATCCTGAGGAGGCCAGTCAGACTTTATCCACCATAGCAATTTTCTGAAACAGCTGCTAATTATGTTCATGATGCCCAAGTGTTCAAATAAGTTACCGCCAAGGAAGATAAGCCTACAAGATATTGACCAGAAGTTCCGTTGTCAATTTATATGGACTAATTAGTATCTTAAGTAATTTCTTTCCATTAATTTGTTTTTGAAGAAACTTATCAAACATCACAATAGCAAAAAAAAATGTTTACATAATAAAGGCTTTTCAAGTCAATTTACAGTAAATGTATAACATGAAAACTGCAGCCAAGGCCAAAAATATCTTGTTTACATATTCTGAAATTTACTGTCATACTTCCTAAATTTACTTTATTTCCCCTGGACTCTATAATTTTCTTGAGCTATCCAGACTCTAGTTCAAAATGTTATTATTCTTAAATGTACAGCCTTTCCTCAGCTCTTGTTGATCCTCACTGATGTATTCTACTTCTCTGCGCTCACTATTCACTTTTAACAATTGAGGCAATTATTGTAAACTTTTGTGATATCAGTTAAGCTGCATCATGATGTCACAATAGCTGTTGTTATCTTAAAAAACTATGGAATTTGTCAGTTTATATTTTAACTGATATAACAGTCCATCATGTTTTTACCAGGTAGGTAAAAACAATTCTGTTATTCAATTTGCTATTCCTTTTCAATTTGCACCAAATATTGCCATTCATGTGGTTTGAAAGCTTCTTTTTCTCTGATCCTTGGGTTCGGTCTTTGAAAGATTTTGGGCGTGATCTTATGACTTTGTTCCGCCTGACTTTTGGCGAGGTGGGAAGATCGAGCAGGAAGTGAAAAATAAATGACACGCCCAGTTTCTCGCCTCCCCTAATCATACTAGCCCTGGTTTCCCGGCGAAATTGGCTCACTTACCTTAACTTCACCAGGCGGAATCACATATGGTCTCCATCAGCGGAGACCAGGCTTGATGGCCTCACCGGGGGGGATCGGAGGCTATTGAAGCCCCCAAGTGGTATGGGGCAGTGCCAGCCTGGCACTGTCCACCAGGCACCATAACAGTGGCAGTGCCGTTGGGGGTTGAGGGGGAGCTGAGCCTGTGGGGTGGAGCTATGACATGGTGGGAGGGAAGGGGGACACTCTGTGGGAGTGAAAGGGAAGGGGGAAACTTGGCAGAAGGTGGCAATCAGAAGTGGGGAGGTGGCAAGAGATCTCCCAGCATACTGGGAGATTGGGGCACGTGCATAATAGCAGACCCTGTAAGCTCAGCCCCCAAAAAAACAAACACTAAACTCTCCCATTTTCTTGCTCGGCACTTGGCTTTATGTTTTAATAATATGGGTATATAGGCTTTACCATTTAAAACTTTTGGATGTTCTCAACACTGCATGTCTTAATACCATGTAATTACTACTTTTGCATTGCTTTGAAGTGGTCTTGAATGGTCTAAAAATGACAATTAAATGTAACTCGAAAGTTAGGCACTAACACAAGAGGTGTGCCACTACCTGTAGAAAATAGTTTTTAACTATTTGGATTTCACTGCAAACCCAAGTCCCAGCTGCTCTCCTGATCCTAAAATGTAACTCTCCTATGAATGGCGCAGACCTTTTTTGACTTTGGGCACAGTACAACATTCAGCTGGCATCCTAACACAGTTCACAGTGCATTTGTGCTTAGTGTACAGTCACTGTTGTGGGCCAGATAACTCTAAATTATAATAAAAATAATAAACACGCAACTCATTAGGGGATTTTAAATGCTCATCATCATTGACTCAATGGTGATGACTATAAAAAACTCTATTGTCAGAAACAGTTTTTTGTAACTATCCATTTGTGCAGTTTTGGAAAGCAGCTAGATACACCTGCTATTACCAACTTAATTCCAATTTCTGGATGGGAAAAAAATTAAAAATGAATGGTGCATTTGTTTCTTTGCATTCAACATTACTGTGGCGGATAATCTTCCCAATATCCAGTTCCTAATTTAAAGTTTGAAAAATGTATGTTGCCCTTCACACCATTTCATGTATTTTGCCCTGTAAATTCCAGTTTATGAAGATAGTTTGAAACATTGTCGTACAGAACAACTGTAAAACCGTTAACGGTATAGAGCTTTGTTTTTTTTGCAAGTACTGCCCTGTTTTCTATTGGTTGAAGAAGTTTTTTATAAATTTCAGTTGATATATAAGTCTAAAATGCCACCTTGCTTTACTTTTGATTCAGAATATCTCATTTGGTAAGACTATACTATTGACTCAATGAGCAGGCATCTTAGCTACTTAATTCCTGCCCTGATGTGGCCAACTGCAACTTTAAAATTGCAGGAAGCAAGGATATCCAGCACACCAATGGGGTCCACTTTAAATATGTAGGCTAGGCTTTGATTACCTCATTGGAGGCCAACGGCTCTTAAAACCTGAGTCCTGAGATGGCAAATTCTCCATCTCCCAGCAGACCTGCCAGCACCCAAAGGAGATCCAGTAATTGTTTTTAAGAAGTTCTAGTTTCTTTCAGGACCCACAGAGGAACATAAGACTTTCTCTGTCCCAGGATTACCATCTGGAATCCTGACCAATTTTCACCTCCTTCAGATGTTGCTCTTTAAATGACTGGGAAAACATCTCTCTGGCTTCCCAACCCATTTTCGTTGGCAAGCTACATGTAAATGAGTTTTAGCCATTCACACCCAGGTCTGAGTTTTATATTTAGGAGTATGCCAGCAGTGCCCAAAATCTAACTACAATAGCAACTTAAACTTGTTTTTCATCTGGTTACATGATCTTATTGAATGGTGGAGCAGGCTCGAGGATCTGAGTGGCCAACTCTATGTATGTACTGTTACCTGAGCTTCTCCTTTCAAAAGGCAAGCAGAAACATTTGACTTGTTCTTGGCATTGCCTTTCTCTTAACTTCTAACTACAGACTGAACCCCTGGGCTTAACTGGGATATTTGGCTACTGTTCTCATGTTGACTATTCTGCTTAATGGACTTAGGATAAGATAACTTTCTCTCATTCTACCAGTTATGAATTCCACAAATTGGCTTAAGATGCAGCCCTTCAAAAATAACCTTTAACTCAATTCCAGTCATTTCCATGAAGAAACAAAATGACGAAAACTCCTGAAACATGACACCAATAATTCAGATGATTTGATGGTCACCCAAAATATTAAAGGTGTTTAAAGATCAGAAGTTCTGAGTTGTCTCTAAGATACTGTTGTCACTCAAATTTTAGTACAGTAGTGGATATACGAAATTATCAAACTACCCAGGGACCCGGGTTCGATTCCTGGCTTGGGTCACTTGTACGGAATTTACACTTTCTCCCTGTGTCTGTGTGGATTTCCTCTGGGTGCTCCGGTTTCTTCCCACAGTCCGAAAGACGTGCTGGTTAGGTGCAGTGGCCATGCTAAATTCACCCTTGATGTACCCAAACAGGCGTCGCCGGAGTGTGGTGACTAGGGGATTTTCACAGTAACTTCATCGCAGTGTTAATGTAAGCCTACTTGTGACACTAATAAATAAACCTTAAAAACCTATATTTGAATTCTGAAAAACATTTTGCATATACAATTTTTTTTTGTCTTTCTACATGAGTTAGCACTAGAAAGATTTTGTTCTATTTGACATTGGAATTAACTGGTTGTTACAGGTTTGTTGCAAATGATAATATTGAGACCAGTTTGAGATGTAAGAACTGTTATACTGTATGTAACAGCTCCCAGGATATCCCAAAAGTGTGTAGATGAGGGCATTGCAGTTGATGTAATCTACATGGACTTCAGTAAGGCTTTTGACCAGGGATCCAGGGCAATTTGGCACATTGGATCCAAAATTGGTTTAGTGGCAGGAGGCAAAGGGTAGTGGTCAATGTTTATTTTTGTGACTGGTAGCCTGTGTCCAGTGGTGTACCACAGGGATCAGTGGTGAGTCCCTTGCTATTTGTAGTACATTAATGATCTAGATGTGAAAGTAGGAGGCATGATCAGTAAGTTAGCAGATGACATGAAAATTGGTGGTGGTAAATAGTGATGAGGAAAGCCTGAAATAACAGGATGATATAGATGGGCAGAATGATGACAAATGGAATTTAATCCTGAAGTGTGAGGTGATGAATTTTGGCTGGGAGAACAAGGATCAGTAGGACGCTAGGAAGTACAGACGGATCTTGCAGTTGTTTCCCATAGATTCCTGAAGTCAACAGGACAGATAAGGTGGTTAAGAAGGCATATGAAATGCTTGTCTTTATTAGCCAAGGTATAGAATATAAGAGCAGGGAGGTTACAGTGTCAAACACTAGTTAGGCAACAGCTGGAGTACTGTGTGCAATTCTGGTTGCCACACTATAGGAAGGGTGTGATTGCACTAGAGAGGGTGCAGAGGAGATTGACCGTGATGTTGCCTGGGCTGGAGTGTTTCAATTATGAAGAGGAAGTTAGGCTGTGATTGTTTTCCTTAGAGCAGAGAAGGCTGAGTGGGAACCTGATTGAAGTGTACAAAATTCAGAGGGACATAGATAGGAAGGAACTTTTCCTCTTAGTAGAGCGGTCAATAACCAGGGGCACTGATTTATTATAAGAGGCAGGATATTTAGAGGTGATTTGAGGAAAAACATTTTTATGCAGAGTGGTGGGAATCTGGAACTTGCTGCCTGAAGGGGTGATAGAGGCAGGAACCTTCACACATTTAAAGAAGCATTTTAGGTGAGCAAACATGGTTCTAGACCAAGTGCTGGAAAAATGATTAGAATGGCTAGGTGCATGATGGCCAGCATAGACCCGTTGGGCTGAAGGGCCTTTGAGCTGTAAAACTCCATGACTGACACTGAACTGCTTTGAAGTACCGTTACCATGCAAATAAATGCAGCAGCCATTTTGCACACCACAATCCAATACGAATATCAGTTTGTGATGGCAGTGTTGTAATGCAGGAAATAATACTAAATCACCATTTAAACAAAAAACCAGAAGGAAGTGTGTTTGTGCCAAGAGGTTGAAAAGCAGCTATTGCATTTTTTAAAATCGTCAATACTTTATTTTGGCAGTAAAAACAGTATAATTGTTTAGTTTGTCAGCAGTTTGGTCTTCAATATGCCAGTCTGATGCAGCATTAATAATGTCATTACTCAGACCACGAATAGCTGCTCCCCCAGTTGAATGCATATTGTTGAATCATTGACAGGCACTTTCATGCTGCTGTTGTACAGAAAAACTGCAGTGTAAGCAATTACATTTTCAACAAAATTAATCTCTTTTCACTTTGAACGTCATGGTGACCAGGTCGTCAATACCAGCTTGCAGCTCATCGTGTTCCTGTACATCAGACACTCCTGCAGGCGTTCCGGTGAGAATCAGGTCCCCTGCTTCCAGCCGGATAATGCCACTGATGTAGCTGATGAGATAGGGGATAGGGAATATCATCTGTGAGGTGTGCCCTTGCTGCCTGAGCTGCCCATTGACCTTGAGCCAGAGAGTCAGGCCGTGCGGGTCGGGGAGCCTGTCCTTTGGGATGAAGTCGCTGACCGGGCAGGAACAGTCGAAGGCTTTGGCCAGAGTCCAGGGATGTCCTTTCTTCTTGCACTCCTCCTGGGTGTCCCGGGCCGTCATGTCCAGACACAGTGCATACCCTCCCAGGTGGCCCATTGCTTCCTCCTGCGGGATGCAGCTACCGCCCTTAGCCAGCACCAAGCCCAGCTCCACCTCGGGCTGCAGCCGGCGGCTGTAGCGGGGCGGCCGGATCGCCGAGCCCGGCCGCAGGTAGGCACTGGGCGGCTTGAGGAAGAGCAGAGGCTCGGCACCGGGCAGCGGGTTCCCCAATTCCCGGGCGTGTTCGGCATAATTCCTGCCCACGCAGACAATCTTCCTGCCCCACTCCCAAAAAGAGTGCAGATCCCGCATAGACATCTTTGGACCCCCCTTGTGAAATCTCAACTTCACCCTGGGCCCCTTTTAATTTTCTTTACAAATGCTAACTTGTGCTCCGCCCAAAGGTTATGGTGAAAAGTTGCAATTGGTTGCAATTACCCAATGAAGGAGTAGTTGAGGGTTGGAGGTGAAAGGCTGTGTGTGCAGAGCCTCCCAGTGCTGATCCCCAGCCCTGACTATGTTGGTGAAGCTGCACCGACTCGGCAGTGTGAGTGTGACTGTGCTGACAGCTGCTGCTCGGAAGCTCGGTAGGCTCCCTATTCCTTTCCCTCTCCTCAGGGTGACTGACACACAACCTTCCCAACCAGCTTAGTTACAGCTGCATTTGTCACTCCAGCTAGTGTCATGCCAAATGCAACAGCTCCTCGATAAACACATTCAGGTGTTTCCTCTTGACTGCAAACATTATGTCATTAGAAGTCTTTGTAATGTGTTTCAAAAGGTGTATGAGCTATTTAAAAGCAAAGAATGTTGTTCATAGCTGTGTCGAGTTTAACTTTTCCTGTACCTAAATATTTTATAATATTTCACATGATGTTGTAATTTTATCTCCTCTAATCCAGAAGCCATTCCAGCTAGTTAAGTTAAAGTGGTTAAAATCAACACACGGTTCAGTCGCTGCCTCTGTTTTGAGAGATGTGTCTCTTGTGGGCCTGCCACTTAACACAGAGGCCGAACTTGCTGACGTTAACAAGTATTGACCTGGGGATTAATAGTGTGTCAGGCCCTGGCAAATTTGTTGTTTTGGGGAGGTGTTCAAACAAGATTCTGGATTTTAATTATTTAGAGCTGTGTTTAAGATACGAGCCCCTGTTTCCAGTTCGGATGCCTTCAGGGAAATAAGTAAACGTCTGTTTTAGAAACGTCGAGTCTGGCTTGTCAGTGACAGCTAGTGGCCAAAGCAATAGAAAACGGAGGGTGACAACCTGGTCTGTTCTCCTGAATATCCCAGTGGCACCCATAGAGCAACATTAATGTAAAGTTGGACAAAGAGGGCACTCGTTATCTTGGTTACAAATAATCATTTGCAAAGGGCAAAAACTGAAGTGTAGTGTCATTTTTTTTAAAAATGAAGGGCTCTTTAAACAAACTGACAAATTGCTCATTAAATTTCTCTTTGGTAGGCCAATATTTTAGTGATTGATGGTGTGTTTCTGGAGTTTACTAACATACAGGAGATTCTATGCTTAAATCTTAATCTCCTACAGATCATAAAACAGCAAGTCACAGTTTGCATAAATAGGCTCTCTCTTGTTAAATGTAAAGTGCTCCTTCTAAATAAATCCGTTTCATATTACAATATGCAATGTTTTCCATATTAAACATCTTGTACAGGTATAACTATTCCAATGCTTATTCAGTCATTTATAATCGTGTTCAGTTGTTTTGTAACGATACAAGTCCCTTTCAACGCCAAGTTTCCTTTACTCCAGTTGGTTATGACTATCAATCAGCGTAATGGAACCTTTTCCAAATTCGACATGAAATGCAAAGAACTCCTAGAGATGGCCATACAAAACAAGGCCCTATAGCCATAACACAGTGGCACAGTTGTTAGCAGTGCTGCCTCTCAGCGCCAGGGACTTGGGTTCGATTCCTGGTTTGGGTCACTGTCTGCGGAGTCTGCACGTTGTCCCCGTGTCTGTGTGGGTTTCCGCCAGGTGCTCCCGTTTCCTCCCACACTCCAAAAGACGTGCTAGTTAGGTACATTGGCCATGCTAAATTCTCCCTCAGTGTACCCAAACGGGCGTCGGAGTGTCGTGACTAGGGGATTTTCACAGTAACTTCATTGCAGTGCTAATGTAAGGCTACTTCTGACAATAAATAAACTTTACAACTGTAACTGTTTGCTGTTCAACAAACTGTTTATTCAAATTGAACTGGTTTAAAAATGTATCACTATACACTTAGGCAAGAATTCTCTCTGCATTTCCAAGTTAAAGACAAGGCAATTAAAGAACACGCCTTCCTTTATTACAGAATATCTACTTCCAAAACAAGTTATATTGGGACCAGCCTGATGTATGATTGGATGTTACAACTGACCTCAGCATCCTGGGCTAGGGAAGGTTAAAATAGGCCATGACAATTATAGAAAGATCTGTGCTAGAAGTGCATTTTGTGATGATTGAATTAAGACAGAAATGAAATATAAATGAGCACAGAGAGAATATTTGCTTACATGAGGTAGGGAAGGACTAATTGCACGTATAGAAATTACCATAGCAAAATGAAACATCCAGGATAGGAGAGCAGAAAGTTGGGAACGGGAGGAGGAGGATAAAGACTTGAACAAATAATCATGGTTTTGGGTGTTGCGTGGCATCCTTTGATTCTAAAATTAGAGACCCCTTACAAAACTGAAAACAATTCTTATACTTTGGTCAGTTAAGAGTTGTTGTTTTCAATGTTAATTCAGGAATCATTTATAGATTTTCATATATCTGTTTATTTACATTCTCTGTCTGCAGGTTCATTTTACTTACACTCTGGAAGTGCCGTTAGAAAGTCTGAAACTGTAATTCAGGCAAACATGAAGGTTGAATTGTTGCCAGCATTGACTGATAACTACATGTATCTCCTCATTGATAATGAAACCAGAGAAGCAGCGATAGTGGATCCAGTGGAGCCACAGAAGGCAAGCAGGAAAAATAACTGTGAAAAACTTTAGTTAGTTAGCCATTGTTAAAAGTTGTTAAAGCAGATAAGGTATCCTCTCTTGCACGTGCTTTGTTTGTGGCTGCGACGCAAAGGGACTGACTGGGTTTATGATTCTATTCAGGTATTTCCAACATGACATTATAATCTAAGCCAGTGGCTGCCAATCTATTATGTGTCATGGCACACCTCTGTAAGTTGAGGCACACCTCCTATTTCCTCTGTCTTCTTCCCTTCCTGGGATCTTTGTTTTTAACTTCTCCCTGGCCTCTTGCCTTTTTTTTTTAAACTTCGCTTCTCCCAGGGTTTTTGTGCCACTTTTGAGTTTTTGCTTTCTGTGCAGGTGCATGGGGACCTTTGTCTTCAGCTCCAAGTCCTGTTGGTCAATGGGCATGGGGCCTGACCAATGTAAAAAATCTAAACTGCGCACGTGCGGCTTTTTCCCAGCCAGCGCATACGTGGAAAGCCCAAGGTTTGTTTGGTCTTGGAGGTGCCAATCACAGAGCTGAAGACAAAGATTGGTTTTAGTTTAATTACATTAATTTTTAACCTTTTTTGTGGCACACTTTGGGGGGTGGGGGTGTGTGGAGGGGGTCATGTGCCATGGCACAATCGCTGGGAGCCACTGATTTTATGCAGGCATGCAGCTTTGGATAGAAGGTTAACTGATTAAAATTGGCTGTAAGTCTTCTACTTAGCAACAGTTCAAAGTATTTCATTAAGAAGCTGTAAAGTGCTTTGGAATGTTTTGAAGTCATGAAACACAAAACTAGATTGACAATTGAGTAATTAAACTGGCAGCACAGTGGCACAGCACTAGGGACCCGGGTTCAATTCCCGGCTTGGGTCACTGTCTGTGTAGAGTCTGCACGTTCTCCCCGTGTCTGCGTGGGTTTCCTCCAGGTGCTCCGGTTTCCTCCCATAGTCCGAAAGATGTGTTGGTTAGGTGCATTGGCCATGTTAAATTCTCCCTCAGTGTACCCAAACAGGCACCGGAGTGTGGTGACGAGGGGATTTTCACAGTAACTGCATTGCAGTGTTAATGTAAGCCGACTTGTGACACTAAATAAATAAACTTTAAACTTTGCAGTGTACCTGTACACAGTAAGAACGGGCCCTATGCTTTGCTGCTCGCCAGCCTGCGCCTAAAGCTTTCTGAACTGTATTCCTATGGGGAAATGGTGTGCAGTAACTATCATGCAATCCAAGCTTATCAGAATCCCCTGGCCAACAAAATTGAACGTTACCTGCATAGTGATAATATAACCTGAATGAAGAAAATGGAAAATTTTGATCAATTTTACAAATATCAAAGCCACTGTTTCATTTGATTTCAACGTCATATCACTTACTTCTCCAAATTTCTTTTAAAATTATTTAATTATACTTCTTAGCATTCCATTGCTGAAATTCATTTTCGAAGGCCTGTGCCTTGAAAATTGCAAATGGAGTTCAGTTCCAAGTGAGTTATTTGTGTTTAGTCTATTTTCTTTCTTTTTAGGTAGTTGAAGCAGTGAAAAAGCATGGAGTGAAACTGACTACAGTTCTCACTACACATCACCACTGGTAAGCTTGTGATTTAAAAAAAAGAACTTTAAAAGTGAATAATATACACAACAGAAAAAGCACCTGGTATAGGCAGCATAAACCTGCAATAAAACTCAGAGTTCAAGCTGACTGTTGATTTTGGGATTTTGGGTCCTTAACGCAGTGTATTCCTACAAGTGAGTGTCAGTTGATTCTATATTCAGGCCTGGACTTAACAAAAAAACAAGATCGAGAGAACAGCAGATACAGTGCTTTTTAATAAAACAAAAACATCCCAAACAAATGCCGCAGTTAGTGATAGAGTTAAGGGGGATTGCCAAAAGCATGGGCAAAAATACATTTTTTGTGGAGGGGTTTAAAGGCTGAAATGATATGGTGAACTTTAGGGAGGGGGCTCCGGAGGGTAAGGCCGAGGCAACTTAAAGACCTATCACCAGTAAGGAGGGAGTGATGCTCAAAGTCTGAAAACCAAAGGACATTGGTTGGGAGTAAGATTGGAAAAGATTGTAGAAATATGAGACCAAGAATAATAAATATTTTGAACTGTCGGTTACAGAGAGTTAAGCAACCTAGTGTAACACAGGATGGTGGAGTTTGTGAGGGCTGAGATTTGGGAGGTCAACAAGGAGGACCTTGGAGGAAGTGTTCAGTCTAGAAGTGGCAAAGGTTTGGATAAGGATTTCAGCATTGTTGGGTGTGGAAGCCAACGTTGCTGAGGAGGAAGTTAGAGGATTTAGTGACAGGTCTGTGTCTGATGAGGTGGTAGTTAGAGGATTTAGTGACAGGTCTGTGTCTGATGAGGTGGTAGAGGATTTAGTGGCAGGTCTGCGTCTGATAAGGTGGTAGTTAGAGAATTTAGTGACAGGTCTGCATTTGCTGAGGTGGTAGTTAGAGGGTTTAGTGACAGGTCTGTTTCTGATGAGGTGGTAGTCAGAGGGTTTAGTGACAGGTATGCGTCTGATGCTACATTGGGCTGAACAGGGTGCTGAGCTTGTGCACAGTCCTGATTTGGCCTTAGCAAGAGACAAGAAAGGGATAGCATTGGTGGCAAGGACTTGAATGTGCTCTTTAACCTAATTTGTATCAACGTGCTGATGGGAATAGTTAGGGAATTATAAAGAAGAATGTGGCAATGACATGGGAGTTGCTGAATAATATAGAAGGGTGCAGTGCCTTGAGGTTATGGTGCATTGCAAAATAAGACAGCAATACAAAGTGCAATCAATGGCAATTACTTGTCTTGGAAATTGGATACTGCAAAGTCAAAATGATTTGAGTCTGATCCCTAAACTCATTGGATGGTATCCCAAAGCAAAAGTGGTGGGAACAGCAGCGATTGGTAAGGAAAGCAATGGCACTTAAGGGATTATCAATAAAACATGAGAGATTACAACTCCAGATCCAACTGATGCAGTCTAGTAATGGAGCGACAGTGGGTATCTATCATCTCCCTCCCCACTCACCCTGCAACTATGTACACATATATTGTCTACTTTCCTGCATTATTTGATACCTAGTTTTGATAATGTTGACCTGCTGTCTTGTTTCCAGGGACCATGCTGGTGGTAACGAAGAGCTGTTGAAGAAAGTACCTGGTCTTCAGGTCTATGGAGGTGATGATCGGATTGGAGCGCTCACTTGTAGAGCAACACATAAGAAAACATTTCAGGTACATCACCAAAATCTGAGCATGTACTTACTCACTAGAAGCATTACTCATACATAAGTTCCTGCTGCTTCCAGTTTGGCAGCCATAGCTGTATTATGTAAATTAATTCCAATAGAGTTTATGAATTTGTAAATGAGTTTAGGGATAAGATTCAAATGATTTGGACTTTGCAGTATCCAATTTCCAAGACAAATAATTGCTTCCTCATTAAAAAAAAATTGCTTGCTGTCTTTCATTTCCTAGCTGACTAATTGAGCACTCTGCCCAGCTTGGAGTGGTTTAGGCTATGGACTGCTTGATGACTAACTGGTTTCCCAGGAAATATAGATGCAGTAGATTGAGTGAGACATGTTTGTCTGCTTCTCTTGTCCTCTCTCTTCCCCCTCTCCCCCAAAGCTGGTTTTATCATTAATGCAGCCATGCTACTCCTTAAATCCTCTACCATTGAGGGCAAGTATTAGGCGATCCTCCGTCTCAGAATGTATCCATCTCACCTATGGTTGTGCCCTGTGCAGTCCCAAGTTTTGCAGCTTATTCCCTGGTAATGCTATTTTTAATAAAAACTTTTTACACAAAAAAAATGAATTATATATTCATAGAATCATAGAAACCCTACAGTGCAGAAAGAGCCCATTCTGCCCATCGAGTCTCCACTGACCCTAATCCCACCCAGGCCCTATCCCTATAACCCTACGCATTTACCCTGCTAATCCCACTGACACACCGGGCGGCACAGTGGTTAGCACTGCTGCCTCACAGCGCCAGGGACCCAGGTTCGATTCCCAGCTTGGGTCACTGTCTGTGTGGAGTCTGCACGCTCTCCCCGTGTCTGCATGGGTTTCCTCCGGGTGCTCCGGTTTCCTCCCACATTCTGAAAGACGTGCTGGTTAGGTACATTGACCCGAACAGGCGCCGGAGTGTGGCGACAAAAAGAATTTCACAGTAACTTCATTGCAATGTTAATGTAAGCCTTACTTGTGACTAATAAATAAACTTTTATTTAGCATGACCAATCCACCTAACCCACAGACCTTTGGAGTGTGGGAGGAAATCGGAGCACTTGGGGAAAACCCACGCAGATACGGGGAGAATGTGCAGACTCCGTACACTCTGGAATTGAACCCAGATCCCTGGCACTGTGAGGCAACAGTGCTAACCATTGTGTCACCGTGCCGCCCATGTCTTCTGTGTGTTTTACTTGCTATATATAAAGCTTACCCATAGTTTAATTCCAGGCGGAGTGGTTAACACGAGTCACTGTCTGTGTGAAGTTTGCACATTCTCCGTGTGTCTGCGTAGGTTTCCTCTGGGTGCTCTTGTTTTCGCCTACAGTCCAAAGATGTGCGGGTTAGGTTGATTGGCCATGCTAAATTAACCCTAGTGTCAGGGTAAGTATGTGGGGTTACAGGAGTAGGACCTGGGTGAGATAGTGGTTGATGCAGACTTGTTGGGCCGAATGGCCTCCTTCTGCCCTGTAGGGATTCTATGGATTGTATAAAATGTGCATGGTTTGGGAAAAGCAATACTATAGAAAGTTAAAGAATAACCAAGTCAATGATTCTTAGAGTGAGTAGAGCGGTGTTTAAAAATGAAACTAACTACAAGATGTGATGTGCTTAACCATTCAGGTTGGCTCTTTGAATGTGAAATGCCTGTTTACACCCTGTCATACATCAGGACATATCTGCTACTTTGTGACAAAAGAGAATAGCAGTGAAGCACCAGCTGTATTCACTGGTGAGTGTAGCTGAACCCTCCCTCTACGATGTAACAAAATTATCATTCAACATATAGATAGCATTTAGCCTGTACTCAATTCTCAATAGATCGGCTTTGCTTTTACAAGAGTAATCCACATTTGCCTCTGCCGTGAGAGGCTTGTTGAGTACTAAGCAATCGTTATATGTAATAAGGCCTAATTACTTTCTTTTAAAGCTTTTATAGACTAGATTAGATCTGAAACATTCTTCACTGCATTGGCACTGTTTACATTTGTCTGGATAGAAATCTCAAGTTGCTAGCTTTGATTAACCAAGTTTATGAATTTTCAAATTAAGACATAAGCTCGGGCACACCCATTTTTGGGATTTTCGGGGTGGCAACACGCGGTGCAGGGAACCAACCCTGTGCCTGAGTGCTGAGTTTTAAGTTACTCTCCGTCCAGGTCTCACCCTTGTTTATACTGAGCTGGTGAGGCCCTCTGCAATGCTTGGTCCGGTAAGTGGGCAAAGGAGGTAGTCAAGAAGTGATGGAGGTTGGGGTGGGGATAACTGGTGAGGGCAGTTGGGGTAACTGGAGGAAGAGGGTAGAATTGAACCCATGTTTCTCCCTGAGAGCATTATACTGCGCCTCTGGATTTTCTGGCATTCAGAAGAATGAGATGGGATTTCATTGAAAAGTATAAAATTCTGACAAGGCTGAATACAGGGATGATGTTTTCTCTGGCTGAGGTGTCTAGAACAAGGGAACAAGTTTCAGGATATGTGTAGACCATTTAGGACTGAGATGAGGAGAAACTTCTTCACTCAGAGGGTTGTGAACCTGTGGAATTCTCTACCACATAAGGCTTTGGAGGAGTATTATAGGCTAATTTGACAAGGTGGATTCAAATTTGGCTTTATTGTAGGAGACAGAGGGTGATGACAGAAGGCTGCATGACACTATGAAGTTCTGAGGAGCAAAGGGACCCTGGCATGTTTGTCTATAGATCTCTGAAGGCAGAACTACATGTTAGTAGGGTGGTGGAAAAAGCATATGGGACATTTGCCTTTATCAATTGAGGCATAGATTACAAAAGCAGTGAGGTCATGTTGGAGTTGTATGGAACTTTGGTGAGGCCACAGCTAGAGTATTGTGTGCAGTTCTGGTCGCCACATTATAGGAAGGATATGATTACACTGGAGGGGGTGAAAAAGAGATTCACCAGGATGTTGCCTGGCATGGAACATTTAATTTACAAAGAGAGGTTGGATAGACTTGGGTTGTTTTTGTTGGAGGAGAGAAGACTGAGGGGCAACCTGATCGAGGTGTATGATTATGAGAGGCAGGGTTGATAGGAAGTAGCTCTTACCCGTAGTTGAAGGATCAGTCACGAGGGGCCACAAGTTCAAGGTGAAGAGCAGGAGGTTTTGGGGGAGTTGAGGAAAAACTTTTTTATCCAGAGGGTGATGGCAGTCTGGAATGTGCTGCCTGGGAGGGTGGTGGAGGTGGGTTGCCTCACATCCTTTAAAATGTACCTGGATGAGCAATTGACACATCATAACATTGAAGACTATGGGCCAAGTGCAGGTAAATAGGATTGGGTGGGAGGTCATTAGGTAGGTAGGATAAGTGTTTCTCACGTGTGGGTGGGAACTCAATGGGCCGAAGGGCCTCTTCTGCACTGTGAGATCGTTGAAATCACTGAATATATTTAAGAAGGATATAAATTTCTAGAACTGTAAAGGCGTCAAGGGATAATGGGAGAGTGCGGGAGTATGGTATTGAGATAGAGGATCAGCCATGATCATATCAAATGGCAGAGCAGACTTGAAGGGCCAGATGACCTTTCCTGCTCCTATTTTCTATGTTTCTATTAACAAGCAAAAATTGATTTCTCAGAAACACTCTGAGACATTTGGTTGTGAATTATTGGCTTCCACACCGATTGCTCACAGCCTGCCTTCCCTCCTTCTCTTCACATGCATTCCCAAGGGCCCCAGATACCCAGGCCCAGGCCTTTAGTGCCTGCAAGGATCCTCCATTTCCCTCTAGCCTCATGGCCAGGACCCAGTAAGAGACTTTAGTATCTGTCTGTTTAGTGACCACAAGCTGCAAATTAGCTGACCTGCCACACACATCAAGGTGATCATGGACAGCAGACGGGAAAACTAGAAGGAAGGAGTATGTCACAAACTGAGACCAAGAGCAAGAGAGTTTAGGTCTTGATTTACATTTCCTGTTTGTAAAATCATTGCTCATCAATCTGAATAAAAACATCATTAGAAATAAGAATTTGACAAAAATATAATTAAATCTCAAATCAAAGGAAATTTTAACATGAAAGATATGGTATATACTGACCATTAAATCCTATGAAGTTTTTAATATGTTCTGTTGATTGTTCTAATTGACTATCTGAGGTTTCTCTTGTATTAGGTCTGTTTAGAATATTAAGGGCAATGGATTTGCAGTGTTGAAAAGCTAATCGTACTCTGTTTCTGTTTCTTTCTCTTTCCCAGTCACGTGTTTATTTTTACTTATGCATATTCACAAAATCTACTGCATGGCCTAGTATTGTCCCTATCATGATTTCTCAGTTGGTTTTGCTTTCCCCACAGGTGATACACTATTTATTGCAGGTTGTGGAAAATTCTTTGAAGGATCTGGTGAAGAAATGTACCGAGCTCTGATTGACATCCTCGGCAGCCTCCCACCTGAAACGGTAGATGTTTTGCCTTTGAGTAAGAATTCTAATTGTTAACCTGTTATTTTGGACATTCAACAGTGTATTTTCACTTATACATTGACGTTTTTTCAAAAAGAAATATCTGAGGAAATTATTTTGAAATAAATGTCGCTGGCATCCTCTTTTCCTGGTATTTTATTCCTTGCCTCATTTTCTGCCCTTGTATTTGTTCCCATTGCCTCTGCCACCCCTGAAGGTATGAGGTGCTTACTGGGCAGGGTAAGGCACAGTGTCAGAGGGCCATATTGTAAGAATTGAGAATTGAGTCTTGGACATAGTTTTACCTTAAGCAGTCTGAAATTGGGAACTGAATTGGTAACTTCGTTCCATAAGATTGGCTTATGCAAGAAATAGTGTGTTGCTAAAATGAAATAAAGCAGGTAATGCTTCTCAGAAGTGTAAAGAAAGAAACTGCATTTATAAATAACCCCCTCAGGCTGGAGAATTAATTTTAAAAATTAATCTCTTTTCAGGTGCAGTCATTGTTGCCATGTAGGCAGACACCTCGTCCAATTAGATTATAGTAAGGCCCTACAGACAGAAATCAAAAGAGAAAATGCTGGAAAATCTCAGCAGGCCTGGCAGCAACTGTAAGGAGAGAAAAGAGCTGATGTTTCGAGTCCAGATGACCCTTTGTCAAAACTGACCAACTTTTAGCTTTGACAAAGGGTCATCTGGACTCGAAACATCAGCTCTTTTCTCTCCTTACAGATGCTGCCAGACCTCCTGAGATTTTCCAGCGTTTTTTCTTTTAGTTTCAGATTCCAGAATCCGCAATGATTTGCTTTTATCCCTACAGACAGGAAATGAGGCAAGTGGCCAGTTCATTTATTTTTGGTAGGGTTGGTTGCAGAAGGAATGGTGGGCAGTACACTGGAATAATTTTTTGCAGTTTAAAAGATATGCAACCTTCTATATTCATCTGAACCAACGAGACAGGTAAACTGGATCTCGGTTTAATAACTCACCTGAAGATGGGGGCTGGAATTTTACTGGCCAGCCCATCACAGGAATCAAAGTGGGCGAGGGGTCGACAATGGGAAGGTCCGTTGACCTTGTGTGGGATTTTATGATTTGGGATGAGCGAGGTCGTAAATTCCCACCCATGATCTCCGTCATGACTCCCTCAACCTGACAGCAAAATGTAACCATGATGTGGAGATGCCGGCGTTGGACTGGGGTAAGCACAGTAAGAAGTCTCACAACACCAGGTTAAAGTCCAACAGGTTTATTTGGTAGCAAATACCATAAGCTGTCTCTGTGCACTGTTTGAGAGCACATTTCCACTCCATCTGACGAAGGAGCAGCGCTCCGAAAGCTTATGGTATTTGCTACCAAATAAACCTGTTGGACTTTAACCTGGTGTTGTGAGACTTCTTACTGAGCAAAATGTAAGCCAAGAATATGCACTAAAATCCTGGCTCAGGGCTTGGGCCTACTCTCCTCTGACTCAAATGCAAGAGTCCTAACAAATCAGCCAAGGTGACACAAAACCACAAAAGTGCAGGCACCTTATTGATGGAACTTTGGCATCCTTACGTGGGTCAGTACAAATACTCAGCAAAATATATTAATTTTTAAAAAGGAAATTAATGAAAAGGATACTAGAACACTGGGAAAACCCGTTCAATTTTTTCAAATCCCAGTAATACTGGAGTTCCATTTTAAGGCATGCAAGATCTGTTGGGACAATACTGGTACCTTTCATTTGCAAGTTTTATTGTTTTTTTTCCTTCAGAAGTATTTCAGTATAATCTGGCGTGGGAACAAGATGAGAAACGTCTGCTACCACTGAGAGTGTTACGAGGAATTAGGATGAAATTTGTGTTTTTGAATTCCAAATTTTTATGTGTTAATGTTATATTTTGTTTCAGAGGGTGTACTGTGGGCACGAGTATACCATCAACAATCTAAAATTTGCCCGACATGTTGAACCAAACAACGAAGCGATCAAAGAGAAATTAGCTTGGGCAAAGGTAAGTTTGTTCACCCTGAACGTTGCCAATCATTAGAATGAAGCACACATGGGATTTGTTACACTAGTTTGTGAACTGTCCACTTCTACCTAATGATCAATTCCAGATCAACGAGCCATTGTAATTAGCTGTAATGAAGTATAGGGTTGGCCTCTGGCATCTATTGAGTTCAATGCCCTACACACAGATGGTCCTGGGACAGATTTTCTGTTCCAACCATCGGACACAACAGGTCTTGAGGAAAATGTGAGGCTTAATGTTTCACAGTAAGAAGTCTCACAATGATGTGGAGATGCCGGCGTTGGACTGGGTGGGCCCAGTAAGAAGTCTCACAACACCAGGTTAAAGTCCAAAGGGTTTATTTGGAATCATGAGCTTTCGGAGCGCTGCTCCTTCCTGAGGTGAGTGGAGAGGTGGGTTCACAAACAGGGCATATATAGACAAAGACACAATTGTAAGATAATGGTTGGAATGCGAGTCTTTACAGGTACAGACAGTGCGAGTGGAGAGAGGGATAATCACAGGTTAAAGAGGTGTGAATTGTCTCAAGCCAGGTCATAAGTCTCCACTTAATCTTTAACAGTAACAGAGCTGATTAACCATCTCACTAAATCCTGTGACTAAATTCTTTGTGTGATGTAAGAAGCTGGTAGAATTATATTGTATAGCCTATTACCAAATGCATCTTACATAGGACAGCAGTTACTATCTTCAGCCATTGCTAGAGCGAATACCACTTAACCGCATACGGAGAATAAATATTTTCCTTTTGTGATGGTGCAAAAGCAAGTTAGAAACTGACCTCATCTATGCTGCCAGTAACAATCAAATTGTGCTCTCCCTATTCTCTCTCTGAGTCAGTGCTAGAGAGTTATGGTGGGTTTTATGTGAGACTGTGTAGCAGGTCATTAAATAGGGAAGAGATTTGCTTAATGACCTAGACACACAAATTGCAATGATCACTGGCAGGAAGAGAAAAAGAAAGACCTGTATTTATATCATGCCTTTCACAACCTCAGGACTTTCTAAAATAGCTTCCAGGCAGTGAAGTACTTTTGAAGTGTAATCATTGTTATAATGTAGGAAACATGGAAGCCAATTTGTGCACAGCAAGCTCCCACAATCAGCAATGCCATGAATGTTGGCTGAGGATAAATATTAACCATGACCCTAGCATTCCCCCCCCTCTTCAACATTGTGTTGTAGTATCTTTTACATTCACCTGAGATAGCAGACTGGGCTTCACGCAAAAGACAGCACCTCTGACAGTGAAGCACTTCCTCAGTATCGCACCAGAGTGTCAGCCTAGATTTTGTACTCAAACCTCGGGAATAGAACTCAAGCCAACACCTTTCAGAGGTGAGAGGTTAACACTGTGGTTAAGCTACCCCCTCCCCCCCCACTCCATTTCTGAATTACAGGAGGGGGGAGTCACCCTCAGAGAAAGTCAGAAAGGAGAGTGAGGAGCATCATGGTATAAACATAGGAGAGGGAAACAAGACATAAACGGCTGGAAAAACAAAGTAGGTCTGGCAGCATCTGTGGCAGTCATGATGTGGAGATGCCGGCCTTGGACTGGGGTAAACACAATGAGAAGTTTAACAACACCAGGTTAAAGTCCAACAGGTTTATTTGGTAGCAAAAGCCACAGAAGCTTTCGGAGCTCCAAGCCCCTTCTTCAGGTGAGTGGGAATTCTGTTCACAAACAGGGCACATAAAGACACGGACTCAATTTACATGAATAACAGCCATTATTTATGTAAATTGAGTCTGTGTCTTTATATGCCCTGTTTGTGAACAGAATTCCCACTCACCTGAAGAAGGGCTTGGAGCTCCGAAAGCTTCTGTGGCTTTTGCTACCAAATAAACCTGTTGGACTTTAACCTGGTGTTGTTAAACTTCTTATAGCATCTGTGGAGACAGGAACAGAGTTAATATTTTGGGTGGGTTTTTACGGCCTCGCTCGGGCTCGGCTCGGAAAATCCTGCCTGAGGCCAACGGTGAGGCGGTAAAATTCCAGCCTTGAATCCAATATGATGCTTCGATGGAACTAGCTTAGAGGACATTTAGAGGTTTTTAGAGGACATTAAAATGATTCAAAGCAAGATTCAGTCACCTTTTTTACAGTTGGATCCTCAAGTTAAGAATCCAAATTATTCTGTATAGTTGGTTAACAGTTATAATAACGGTTGATAACTCATTACCATTTTTTGGGAAATTTGAATCCTAGACTATTAGTGGTGTCTTTTTGCACTTGTTTTTAGGAACACTATGAACTTGGAAAACCTACCATCCCATCCACCATTGGAGAGGAGTTCAGTTACAACCCTTTTATGCGAGTGAGGTACGGTGAAATCCATATTCAACTTTTCGGCACAGTGGTTGGCACAGCGCAAGGGTTCCAAGTTTGATTCCAGCCTTGGGTGACTCTCTGTGTGGAGTTTGCACGTTCTTCCCCGTCTCTGCGTGAGTTTCCTCCGGGTGCTCCAGTTTCCTCCCACAGTCCAAAGATGTGCGGGTTAGGTGGATTGTCTATGGTTACTCCATGGGGTTACAGGGATAGGGCAGTGGGGTGGGCCTGGGCGGAATACTCTTCCAGAGAGTCGATGCAGACTCGATGGACCGAATGGCCTCCTCCTGCTCAGTAGGGATTCTGATTCTAAGACCTTTTTTATCTTTCTTCAGAATTGCTGCCACAGAAGGAAGAGAAAATGACACAGTTGCCAAGACTTTAATTAATTTTCTTTTATTCAGTTTGTTTTGTAATGATTGACTTCAATAGTAAATGAACATTGTTTCTATCTTGGAAAGGGACACCGTTCTGTAACCAAACACCCTCCCAACTCTGAGAAATTTGCAAGCCGGTCGATTTGGTGTGAAAGTAAGCCAGAGCCAGGTTGCATCATGCCTCACTCTTCATTCTTTCCATCATTCCTTCCTGCATCCAATCCTCCAGAGTTTTCCTGCAGCTCTCAGCTATTCACTAATGAGCTCCTCTTTTCCACGAAGCAGCGTTTGTCACAAGTTATTTCCTCTTGCTCAAGCAACTACGCTTGTGGTTGAGATTTGAGCACAGGATTCATGTTCACGATCGGGAGTGAAGGACCGGTAAAGTGCTAAATCGCAGTATTATCTTTACAGGGAGAAGAGCGTACAGGACCATGTTGGACAGAAAGATGCAATTTCTACAATGGATGCGATCAGAAAAGAAAAAGATCGATTTAAAGTACCAAAGGATTAATTGTAGTATGTATTAACACTCACCACCAGCGCTGGAAATTCTAGTATGTCTGGACTAACAGTGAGCTGCAAAATATGTTCAGCAGTGAATGCTCCGTTAAATCAATTAAATCCACTTTGCTGAATCTGTAAAATGTATATAGATTTTCATGTGTTGCAAATCATTTATGATCATCAAATATATTTTTTTTAGTCTTTTCGTGACCTGCTTTCTTCCATTTCTCTCTTTGATTTGCTGCCCATACCCCTCCCCCCCTTCCAGATGTTCAACCAGAACATTGCAATTTGAAATCCCAGTGTTAATTTGTCATTTGGACTTGGTAATCATGTGTTACTGAGTGATGAACACCAAACATTTGCACAGAATTTCTGTTCCCACAGATGGGGGGGGGGAAAAATATAACTCTGGATGAATCCATCGTAACAGAAAGATTTTGAAAATGGCTGCAGCTAAATGTATCCCATATTTAGGACGGCACGGTTGTTAGCACTGCTGTCTCACAGCGCCAGGGACCCGGGTTCAATTCCAGCCTTGGGTCACTGTCTGCGCGGAGTTTGCACGTTCTCCCCGTGTCCGCGTGGCTTTCCTCCGGGTGCTCCGGTTTCTTCCCACAGTCCAAAGATGTGCGGGTCAGGTTGATTGGCCATGCTAAATTACTCCTTAATGCAGGGGGATTAGCAGGGTAATAATGGGCTTACAGGGATAGGGCCTGGGTGGGATTGTTGTCGGGACAGGCTCGATGGGCCGAATAGCCTCCTACACTGTAGGGATTTTGTGATGCTGCTGGTGAAAGGTTTATGGAGAAGTCTCACCACCAAAACGGTCAGTGGGCAGCACATCTCTGCTCCAAGGAGTGTTAATTGGCTGGAGGCGGGAAGGCCTTCCACCCCCACCTGGGAGGAGATCCCACCTCCGAGAGCAGCCTGTTATCTGATTAGTTGGCAGTTTTCTAGTCCCTGCAGCGCCATCAGCAATTGTGGCCGCCGCTGGGACTGCATCCAATCCCAGTGAAAACAAACCAAGAACAAAATGGAAGGTGATTCCGGACCAGGTCAGGACTGAAGGCCCTGGTGGGAGGTGGGGGGAACAGGGTGCACATGCCAGGCGGGAAAGGGGCTGGGGGCGCCTAATTCAAAAGGGGATCCGGGAAGGAGCCACCCCTGAGGCCCCAGCATGCTACCCTAACAGTCTCAATCCGTTCCACCAATCCCCAAACTCGGACCTACGGCTGAAGAACTGCAGCCTGGGTAAGAAGTGGCCAATTGGGTGAGCCACACGTGGACCCACTTGGGCTTTGCCCACCACCATAAACTTGCAGTGGTGTCACGTGCGGGCAGGTAGGTGGGAAAACCACCTGCAGAATGTCACAAGCCTCCCTGCCTGCAAACTCGGGGCAGGGTGATGGAATTCACCACCATGGTGAATTTTAACCAGCCATGGTCACTTAATGTGTGAACCATCCAACTCCCATTTTGACTTCCCATCACACAATCCCATTCATTAATTTCTGAACTTTGGAAATCGTGAAATCCTCTTTAAGATTAGATCATTCCCTTCTCGGCTAGTTATAAATGATGGTGGTATTAAATGGGAAATGTTAAATTGTGGTTTAAATAGTATGATATTTGGATTTAGTCTCTGTTTATTGGTACAATTAACTTTCAGTTAAGAATTGGCCATTAGAGGAATCAAAACTGCAATCATTAAATCACAATCATCAATTGTGAAAAGTTCACATGCATTCGGATGCATGAACACTAGATTACCCCTCCCTTTGTGACAACACTACGAGTGCCTAGTATGCTTAACAATATAACAATTCCTCTTTCATGATACATCACATTTAATCTTTGCCTCCTTGAAGGTCTTTAAGTGTGTAGAGGATCTGTATTTGGGAATTCCTTTTTGTAAAATCAAGGGCCACTAGGAATGTGTAAGGAATGTGAGAACCTATTGTGATAGCCACAGTTAAATTATTTAGTGATTGCTCTCAAAGGTATGATCTAAAAACAGAGGCTAAACTAGATGACAATGCATTGATTTAGGATTTTAACCTATGTTAACTGCTGTGTTGTGGAGTGATTCCCTGTACGCTTGTAGCTAACATGATTGAAGTTATTCATATTACATCTTGCATATTAATCCAGTACCTTCCATTTTAACATAGAAGTAATGAGACCTTGATCAATACAACATATGATGCTGACTTTTCAACTCTTACATTGAACATTAGAATTGGGAGAATGACTTTTGCATTCTGATCCCTCTTTCTTGGCTTCCCTCTTTAATAGTAAGTTTCTCAGTTGACAAGGGCACTGTATGCCTGCTGATTTGTGCTTTTGTGTTTTTTTCTAGCATTCTCGGAATTGTAGTGTTAATCCTGCTGTTCTTCAGTAAAATATAATGTGAAAATGAAATGTTTTCTGTGGTATTCATTTGATTTACACTGAACTCAATGTCACTGGGCAGGATTTTCCAGCCGCGCTCACCCCCCCAAAGCCAGAAAATCGCACCCGAGGTCAACAAACCGTTGCATGGTCCATGGCCCACCCGCTACGATTCCCGTGGGAGGCGGGATGGAAAATTCCACACACTGGTTCAAAGATTAATTGGATTTTATAAGAAGAAAAATGTAAACTTTACAGAAACGTGAAACAATTTTGCAAAGAGTTAATAGTCTCTATTGTAGCACTACATCTGTGTATTAGTCTATATTTTAAAGAAAGGCTTGCATTTATATGGCACTTTTCACAAACACCAGACACATCAAAATGCTGTAAGAATTGGCCATTAGAGGAATCAAAACTGCAATCATTAAATCACAATCATCAATTGTGAAAAGTTCACATGCATTAGGATGCATGAACACTAGATTTCCCCTCCCTTTGTGACAACACTACGAGTGCCAAGTATGAAGTATTTTTGAAGTATTTTTATCACTGTTGTAGGAAACACGGAAGCCAAATTGCACACAGCAATTTGGCTTCCGTGTTAGCAATGTGATAATGATCAGTTAAACTGTTTATTATCATGTTGATTGAGGGGCAAATATTGGCCAGGACACTAAGAAGAACTTTCCTGCTTTTCTCCAAAATGGTGCCATGGAATCCTTTAAATCCACTCAACCTGGCCCCATGATGCTTTGGCTTAAAATGTTTCATTCAAAAGACAGAACCCTCAACAGTGCAGCACTCCCTCAGTACTGTTTGAGCCTTGTTTTTATGTGCTCAAGCCCTGAAGTGGGACTTGAAACCAAACTTTGAGTCTCCGAGGCAAGACTGCTACCTGCTATGCTATGGCTAACATTCAATAAAGTGCAAATCGTCAACATAAGGATATGGTGCTAGGAATGGAGCACTTTTTGATTCTTCTAACTTGGTTTCTTAACCCACAATACCCTTCTCCAACTGCAATCTATCAATCACATATTTGACTTTTTTCAAAGAAATGTTTTCTATGAATAGCCTATTTCAAATTGTAACTGTTGGATTGCCTTGGGCTGTATATTTGCAACTGGAAATGTATTTGTGAAATTAGAGGATAATTAAAAAATAATCTTGGTGCATTTGGGAACCACTGTTACAGGGAATAGAGACATAGAAACAAGAAGCAGGAGTAGGCCATTGGCCCTTCAAGTCTGTTCCGCCATTCATTTTGATCATGGCTGATCATTGAATTCAATATCCTGATTCCCCCCCCCTGACCCCCATATCCCTTGATCCCTTTAGCCCCAAGAGCTATATCTAATTTCTTGTTGAGAGATAATGCAATATTAAGTATTGTCATAATACAGGTCAGAAACTCCAAGGTTTTTATGAAGTCAGCCTCGACCAGTTTTGCACTTTGAATTTGGCTTGGGTAAGCATGAGATGTTTCATTCCAGGTATGATTCAAATGATCCACTAGGGAGCTTTTATCAAACAAAAGTTTATTTAAGAATACAGTTAGCATATAATAAGAAAAATCAGCAATAACTTTTACCAATTACAAAAAGATCACAATATTGTATAATAAGGGGGACGAATATCCTGGCGGGGAGATTTGCTAGAGCCACTCGGGAGGGTTTAAACTAGTTTGGCAGGGGGGTGGGACCCAAAGCAGTGAAGAGACAGAAGAGAAGGTTGAGGACAACACGGAAGTTAAAGAGAGCACATTAATTAGTAAAGGCAGTGTCAGTAATCCTAGTACCAGACAGATCAGGCAAAAGCAGAGCAGAGAGCAAGGGAAGTCCAGATTAAACTGCATTTATTTCAATGCAAGAGGCCTGACGAGCAAGGCAGATGAACTCAGGGCATTGATGGGTACGTGGGACTGGGATATTATAGCAATTACTGAAACATGGCCAAGGGAGGGACAGGACTGGCAGCTCAATGTTCCAGGATACAGATGCTATTGGAAAGATAGAACAGGAAGTAAGAGAGGAGGGGGAGTTGCACTTTTGATTAGGGAAAATATCACAGCCGTACTGAGGGGATATATCCAAGGGTTCGGCCACTGCGTCTATATGGGTAGAACTGAGAAATACGAAGGGGGAAATCACTTTGATAGGGTTGTACTATAGGCCCCCAAATAGCGGGAGATTGAGGAGCAAATATGTAAGGAGATTACAGATAGCTCCAAGAAAAATAGGGTGGTAATAGTTGGGGATTTTAACTTTCCCAACATTGATTGGGACAGCCATAGTGTTAGGGGGTTGGACGGAGAGAAATTTGTTGAGTGTATTCAGGAGGAATTTCTCATTCAGTATGTGGATGGCCCGACGAGAGAGGGGCCAAAACTTGACCTCCTCTTGGAAAATAAGGAAGGGCAGGTGACAGAAGTGTTAGTGAGGGATCACTTTGGGACCAGTGACCATAATTCTATTAGTTTTAAGATTAAGTTAAAATTCTAAATTGGGGCAATTTTGATGGTATCAGGCAGGAACTTTCAAAAGTTGGGGGAGTCTGTGGGAAGGCAAAGGGATGTCTGGTAAGTGGGAGGCTTTCAAAAGTGTATTTAACCAGGGTTCAGGGTAAGCACATTCCTCTTAGAGTGAAGGGCAAGGCTGGTAGAAGTAGGGAACCCTGAATGACTCGGGATATTGACGCCCTGATCAAGAAGAAGAAGGAGGCACATGACATGGAGAGGCAGCTGGGATCAAGTGAATCCCGTGAAGAGTATAGGGGACATAGGAGTAAAGTTAAGAGATAAATCAGGAGGGCAAAAAGGGGACACAAGATTGTTTTGGCAGATAAGGCAAAGGAGAATCCAAAGAGCTTCTACAAATACATAAAGGCCAAATGAGTAACTAGGGAGAGAGTAGGGCCTCTTAAGGATCAACAAGTTCATCTATGTGCAGATCCACAAGAGATGGGTGAGATCCTAAATGAATACTTCTCATCAGTATTTATTGTAGAGAAAAGCATGGATGTTAGGGAACTTGAGGAAATAAATAGTGATGTCTTGAGTGTACATATCACAGAGAAGGAGGTGCTGGAAGTCTTAAAAGCACCGCAAGGTAAATAAATCCCCTGGCCCTGATGAAGTGTATCCCAGGACATTGTGGGAGGCTAGGGAGGAAATTGCGGGTCTCCTAGCAGAAATATTTGAACCATTGATAGTCACTGAAGATTGGAGGATGGCAAATGTTGTGCCTTTGTTTAAAAAGGGCTGTAGGGAAAAACCTGGGAACTATAGGCCAGTGAGCCTCACATCTGTGGTGGGTAAGTTGTTGGAAGGTATCTTGAGAGACAGGATCTACAGGCACTTAGAGATACAAGGACTGATTAGGGACAGTCAGCATAGCATTTTGAGTGGGAAATCATGTCTCACAAATTTGATTGAGTTTTTTGAAGGGGTAACCAAGAAGGTAGATGAGGGCAGTGTAGTTGATGTCGTCTACATGGACTTTAGCAAGGCCTTTGACAAGGTACTGCATGATACATTGTTGCATAAGGTTAAATCTCACGGGATCCAGGGTGAGGTAGCTAAATGGATACAAAACAGAAGTCAGAGGGTGGTTGTAGAGTGTTGATTTTCAAACTGGAGATCTGTGACCAGAGGTGTGCCTCAGGGATCAGTGCTGGGTCCACTGTTACTTGTCATTTATATTAATGATTTGGATGAGAATATGGGAGGCATGGTTAGTAAGTTTGCAGATGACACCAAGATTGGTGACATAGTGGACAGTGAAAAAGGTTATCTCAGATTGCAACGGGATCTTGATGAATTGGGCCAGTGGGCTGACGAATGGCAGATGGAGTTTAATTTAGATAAATGCGAGGTGATGCATTTTGGTAGATTGAACCAGGGCAGGACTTACTCAGTTAATGGTAGGGCATTGGGGAGAGTTACAGAACAAAGAGATCTAGGGGTACAGGTTCATAGCTCCTTGAAAGTGGAGGCACAGAAAGTAGACAGAGTGGTGAAGAAGGCATTCAGCATGCTTAGTTCCATTGGTCAGAACATTGAATACAGGAGTTGGGACGTCTTGTTGAAGTTGTACAAGACATTGGTAAGGCCACACTTGGAATACTGTGTACAGTTTTGGTCACCCTATTATGGAAAGGATATTAGTAAACTAGAAAGAGTGCAGAAAAGATTTACTAGGATGCTACCGGGACTTGGTTTGAGTTATAAGGAGAGGCTGGATAGACTGAGACTTTTTTCTTTAGAGCATAGAAGGCTGAGGAGCGATCTTATAGAGATCTATAAAATAATGAAGGGCATAGATCAGCTAGATAGTCAATATCTTTTCCCAAAGGTAGGGAAATCTAAGACTAGAGGGAATAGGTTAAAGGTGAGAGGGGAGAGATACAAAAGGGTCCAGAGGGGCAATTTTATCACACAGAGGGTGGTGAATGTCTGGAACAAGCTGCCAGGTAGTAATTTTGTCTTTTAAAAAGCATTTAGACAGTTACATGGGTAAGATGGGTTTAGAGGGATACGGGCCAAATGCGGGCAATTGAGACTAGCTTAGGGGTTTTAAAAAAAGGGTGGCATGGAGAAGTTGGGCCAAAGGGCCTGTTTCCCTGCTGTAAGCCTCTATGACCTCTATGATCTCTATAAACCTTAACAGCTAAATATACTGTTCGAAACAAACATCCCTGCAAACATAGGCTTAGCACAGAAAGCAAGTATGCACATGTGATGCTGCACCTTGCAGTTTTCCAACGCCAGCTGTGGATTACTCCTTTGGAGGTTGAATTGAAAATGCTGAGGCCTTCTGGCCCTGGAACTTTGCACACTTCAAGAGACAGAGACACTACTTGCCAGTAGTTTCTAGCTAGTCAGCCAGTCAGCACCTGCCGAATTTCCAACGCCAGAGAGAGAGAGAGAAAAAAACATTGCCTTCAGCCTGAAGTGCCAACAGCTCCTGCTAAGATGAAAGTAAAAACCCCCTTTGGATGTCTCCTGTGCGAAAAAAAACTATCCAAAGGCACCTGACCTGCCAAACAGTCAAAAATCAACAATTCCAGAGAATCCCCACAGTGAAGAAGGAGGCCTTTCGGTCCATTGAATCTGCACCGGCTCTCTGACGGAACATCTTACCCAGGCTCCTTCCACCTTATCCCTGTAACCCTCCCACACTTACCCCAGTAATCCACTAACCTACACATCTTGGGACACTAAGGGGCAATTTAGCATAGCCAATCCACCTAACCTGCACATCTTTGGACTGTGGGACTGTGGGAGGAAACCGGAGCACCCGGAGGAAACCCATGCAGACGCAGGGAGAATGTGCAAACTCAACACAGACAGTCACCCAAGGCTGGAATTGAACCCGGGTCCCTGGCGCTGTGAGGAAGCAGTGCCAACTACTGTGCCACCATGCCCCAAAGGATCATAAAACTCCAGGACTCTGCACTAGGCCCAGATTAAAATTAAACAAGATGCCCATTAGATTGCTTCAATTATCCTGTTTCAGCAACCATAAAAGATGCTGGCACAGACAGCATGGTGCCAAAACAAAAGGTCAGGCTTGCTTGACAAAACTTCTGCAGAGAAACATGATTTAAATAAATTTCTTTAAGGCATAGTATCAAAGAACAAAGATCAAAGAAAATTACAGCACAGTAAGAGGCCCTTCAGCCCTTCACGCCTGCACCAACCATGTTGCCCGTCCGAACTAAAACCCCCTACCCTTCCGGGGACCATATCCCTCTATTCCCATCCTATTCATGTATTTGTCAAGACACCCCTTAAAAGTCACTATTGTATCTGCTTCCACTACCTCCCCCGGCAACGAGTTCCAGGCACCCACCACCCTCTGTGTAAAAAATCTGCCTCATAAATCTACTTTAAACCTTGTCCCTCGCACCTTAAATGTCGTCACAGTATGTAAGTGGTTAAAAGAAATGTTTACTTGATTGGCAATGGCTTTTGGCACAGGACTTCCAATGCTCCAGAGTTACCCTGGAATCTTGGAATGAAAACTTCATCACCTGCGCATCACTGAACAACACATCGGTTTTAGAAAATGGGTTTTTATAATTTTCTTTAAATACTTTAGTTAGTTATTCAGTAATTATTTTCTCCCATCAGGAGACTGTGGGGAGAGGGGAATTTTTTTTAAAAAGAAGCATATTATCCAAATGGTGAAAGATTGCGGAGCTCCGAGGTGCAGTGGGATCTCGGTGCCCTAGTGCATTAATCACAAAAATTTAGTATGCGTGTACAGCAAGTAATTAGGAAAGCTAATAGAATGTTAACATTTATTGTGAAAGGAATTGAATGAAAGTAGAGAGGTTATGCTTCAGTTATACAGAGCATTGGTGAGACACATCTGGAGTACCGTGTTCAGTACCGTCTACAATTGGTTACCTTATTTAAGGAAGGATGCAAATACATTGGAAGCAGTTCAGAGACGTTTAGCAGACTAATACCTGGAATGGTTGGGTTGTCTTTTGAGGAAAGGTTGGACAGACGAGGCTTGTATCCACTGGAGTTTAGAAGAGTAAGAGGCAACTTGATTGCAACATAAAATCCTGAGGGGGATTTACAGGGTGAACATGGAAAGGATTTTTCCCCTTGTGGGAGAATCTAGAACCAGGGGTCACTGTTTAAAAATCAAGGGTCATCCATTTAAAATGGAGATGAGGGGAATTTTTTCTGAGTGTTTGAGTATTTTTTGCAGCAGAGTAGATAAATTCTTGATAAGCCAGGTTATTGCAGGTAGGTGGGAATGTGGGATTGAGGTTACAATCAGATCAGCCATGATTTTATTAAATGGCGGAGCAGGCTCGAGGATCCAAGTGAACTACTCCTGCTCCTTGTTCATATGTTAAGAAAGAATTGCCTTGTCATCATGCTGAGATCATCAAGGCATGGGACAGGATTGATCCAACGCCTCTACTTTCTCAGAAGACTAAGGAAATTTGGCATGTCCACTACGACTCTCATCAGCTTTACAGATGCACCATAGAAAGCATCCTTTCTGGATGTATCATAGCTTGGTATGGCTCCTGCTCTGCCGAAGACCGCAAGAAACTATAAAGGGTTGTGAACGAAACCCAGTCCATCACTCAAACCAGCCTCCCATACATTGAGACTGTCTACACTTCCCGCTGCCTTGGCAAAGCAGCCAGCATAATTAAGGACCCCACGCATCCCGGACATTCTCTCTTCCACCTTCTTCCATCGGGAAGAAGAAACAAAAGTCTGAGGTCACGTATCAACTGACTCAAGAACAGCTTCTTCCCTGCTGCTGTCAGACTTTTTGAATGGACCTACCTCGCACTAAGTTGATTTTTCTCCGCACCCTGGCTATGACTGTAACACTACATTCTGCACTCTCTCCTTTCCTACTCTAGGAACAGTATGCTTTGTTTGTATAGTGTGCAAGAAACAATACTTTTCACTGTATATATGTGACAATAATAAATCAAATCAAATCAGATGACCTTATCCTAACTGGTGATTTTGTACATTCACAAATTGAATGGGTTGATAAGATAAATATTGGGAAATAAAACTAGAGGGCTTTAGAAAAGGATAGTCACTAATAACTCCAGCAGGGAATTCAGAAGAAATATACTCAGTGTATAATGTGGAACTTGCTCCACATGGAACCATTGCAGGTAATAATCTGCATACATTTAAGGGGAACCTATAGTCAAAAGAGAATAGAAAGATTTACTGATCTGGTGAAGTGAAGAGGTTGGGAGGAGACTGGTGTGGATCATAAACAATGATACAGATCAGTCTGATCGAATGACCTGTTTCTGTAAATTGAATGTAAAATATTGGAGGTTTTTTTTAAAAATGTCTCTTTTAGGGATTGTGTAGTTGGAGGCAGAAGGCCAGGCGATCAAACCTCCAAGTATATGTCCAAGCACAGATGGTAACCCCACTTGGAATGTGAGAATGGCAAATACAGTTGGTTTATACACAGACAGACAGCTCGCAGTTACTTCTTCCACAACTGCAGACCCGTTCTGCTTTTTGCTCCAAAATGCAGAAATAACCATAACCCTTTCTGTTTAAAGCAGAGACTCATTTTGGTCATAATCTCCTGATAAGCACCTGAAAAGAAAAGAAAATGCAGGGAGAGAGCAGGGAAGTGGGACAAGCTGTGTCCTTACAGAGCTGCATGGGTACAATGAGCCAAACAGCCTCCCTTTGGCCTGTAACCTGTAACCATTCTATGATGGCATAACCTTGATGTTGAAAATAAAATACTGCAATTGATAATAATGTAAGTAATATGTTTTAGGTCAACACTGGGGTCAAAGGAATAGTTGATTGCTCTGATTGGTGTTGTGCTTTCCTTTTAAGGCCATTATCTGGATGAAAAGTGGCAGGAAAGGACAGAATAGATTGTCATTTATATGCATTAGTGGCTTTGACTTGAGCGTAATGTTCCCACTAAGCTACATGTCTGCACTGCAAGGTACCAGACAGGCCTTATTAAATACAGCAGGTGGATAGCAGCCATGCAATAAAAAAATAAAGATTCCGCACACTTGAAAAACTAAACCGTGCATGATAATGACATTTTACTTGGAAGCACAGAGCACAATTTCAAAACTTGCAGATGACACAAAACCTGAAGAGGAAAGAGAGGCTGGTGGAATAGGTTCAATATAGAAAAGTGTGAGGTGATAACATTTTGGTAGGAAGAATGACAGGGTGGGGGGTGGGGAGGGGACGATCTGTCTACAAATTTTTGAAGGTGGCAAGGCAGGTTAACAAAATGATGAATAAAGCACAACCTGTGTACATGCATAATCACACAGTCAGTAGAACTCTGGATAAGTTACAGTTTGAGATATAGGTGAGGAAAGTTCGAGAAATTGACCCTGAAAGATGAAATGGGGATAGGAGCTCCGTGATATTGGGAGAAAGGAGATTGTTTCTTTCTTTCTGGTTGTATCACAGCTCCTACTCTGTCCAAGACCGCAAAAAACTACAAAGTGTCCTCAACGAAGCCCAGTCCATCACGCAAACCAGCCTCCCATTCATTGACCCTGTCTACACTTCCCACTGCCTCGGAAAAGCAGCCAGCATAATCAAGGACCCCACGTACTCCAGACATACTCTCTTCCACCTTCTTCCATCGGAGAAAAAATACAAAAGTCTGAGGTCACATACCAACCGACTCAAGCTTCCTGCCTGCTCCCATCAGACTTTTCAATGGAACTACCTTATATTAAGTTGATCTTTCCCTACACCCTAGCTATAACTGTAGCACTATATGCTGCACCCTCTCCTTTCCTTATCTGTGCGTTGTCTGTATGGTGCGCAAGAAACAATACTTTTCATTGTATACTAATACATGTAACAGAATAAATCAAATCAAATCATAGAGTCATAGAATCATAGAGGTTTACCGCATGGAAACAGGCCCTTCGGTCCAACTTGTCCATGCTGCCCTTCTTTTTTTAAACCCCTAAGCTAATCCCAATTGCCTGCATTTGGCCCATATCCCTCTATACCTATCTTACCCATGTAACTGTCTAAATGCTTTTTAAAAGAGAAAATTGTACCCACCTCTACTACTACCTCTGGCAGCTTGTTCCAGACACTCACCACCCTCTGTGTGAACAAATTGCCCCTCTGGACACTTTTGTATCTCTCCCCTCTCACCTTAAACCTACGCCCTCTAGTTTTAGACTCCCCTACCTTTGGGAAAAGATATTGACTATCTAGCTGATCTATGCCTCTCATTATTTTATAGACCTCTATAAGGTCACTCTAAGCCTCTTACGCTCTGGAGAAAAAAGTCCCAGTCTATCGAGCCTCTCCTTATAACTCAAACCATTAAGTCCCAGTAGCATCCGAGTAAATCTTTTCTGCACTCTTTCTAGTTTAATAATAAACTTTCTATAATAGGGTGACCAGAACTGTACACAGTATTCCAAGTGTGGCCTTACCAATGTCTTGTACGACTTCGGCAAGACGTCCTAACTCCTGTATTCAATGTTCTGACCGATGAAACCAAGCATGCCGAATGCCTTCTTCACCACTCTGTCCACCTGTGACTCCACTTTCAAGGAGCTATGAACATGTACCCCTAGATCTCTTTGTTCTGTAACTCTCCCCAACGCCCTACCATTAACTGAGTAAGTCCTGCCCCAGGTTCAATCTACCAAAATGCATCACCTTGCATTTATCTAAATTAAACTCCATCTGCCATTCATCAGCCCACTGGCCCAATTCATCAAGATCCCGTTGCAATCGGAGATAATTTTTTTCACTGTCCACTATGCCACCAATCTTGGTGTCATCTGCAAACTTACTAACCATGCCTCCTATATTCTCATCCAAATCATTAATATAAATGACAAATAACGGTGGACCCAGCACTGATCCCTGAGGCACACCGCTGGTCACAGGCCTCCAGTTTGAAAATCAACCCTCTACAACCACCCTCTGGCTTCTGTCAAGAAGCCAATTTTGTATCTATCAGATTATAGTGAAGCTCTAAAGTACAATTCAAGCAGAGTACTGAAATTCCCCATTGAGAGGGACACAAGGGTAGAATTGAACTAGGGTGTAGATAACACCTGGGGATCATGGTAACACAGAGCTGTAACTTGCTTAGCTATCAAAATTCAAAATACACACACTCTGAAGTTATCCAAAGGAAAAGGAGAAGGTATAGGCCATATAACCCCTTGAGCCAGCTCCATATACAATAAGATTATGGTGGAGTTTTGTACCTTCAACTCCACTTTCCTGCCCAATCCTTGAATCTTCTTAATTCCAATGATAAAGTTGGATTTTTAATTGAGAGATTGTGATTACTTTGCAATACTAGAGATTGAACACTTTACAATTCCGATGAAGGTTTTCTATTTCTTAAAGAGTTTGTATCATATTGAAAAAAAAATAATTCAGCACACACAAGTATTCCCTATATGATCACCAGTGCTTTTTATATTTGGTAATCAACTTGAATGGAGAGGACAATAATAACCAAATTAAATTAAAGTGGTTAAATTGGAAAAGTTTTGAAGGAGAAGGTAAATTCTACAATCTGTGATTATATTGGGTACAAAAAAATTAAAAAGACACACTCAGTTTGTTCTTTAATACCGTCATAATGAGGTGGTCTCAGTCAAGATAGACATCACATTCATGTTAAAAAATGAGAAGCTGAATGGAACCTTGTACTTTCTAAAATATTTCATCACAGGTTCTTAGTCCCCAAAACATTTCTAATTGAATAACTGAAGAAATGGGACATCAGAATTCAAAGGCAATCCAGTCGTAATTAGACTTAACTGGTAGATTAAGGATTGGCAGTGCAGTGGTTTAGAATGTGCATAGGGTTCTGCATGGGTTTAACATTAACCCAAACTAATGGACGATCGAAAGTGCATGTCCTAAAGCAAATCATCTGTGCAGTGGTGACAGAGTTCTTAATGAGCACAGGTTCATGTCCTGAGTGAGATTGAAACTAATGTTATTTTACACATAGCTGCTTCAGGAAATGGGATGGCACAGTGGCACAATGGTTAGCACTGCTGCCTCACAGCACATTAAACCTGTTGGACTTTAACCTGGTGTTGTTAAAACTCTTACTGTGGCCTCACAGCGCCAGGGACCTAGGCTCGATTCCCAGTGTGGGTCACTGTGTGGAGTTTGCACATTCTCCCTGTATCTGCGTGGGTTTCCCCTGGGTGCTCCGGTTTCCTCCCACGGACCGAAAGATGCGCTGGTTAGGTACCCGAACAAGTGGCGGAGTGTGACAACTACGGGATTTTCACAGTAACTTAATGTATTAATGTGAGCCTACTTATGGCACTAGTTTAAAGTTTTTTTTATTTCTTAGTGTCACAAGTAGGCTTACATTAACACTGCAATGAAGTTACTGTGAAAATCCCCTAGTCGCCATACTCCGGCGCCTGTTTGGGTACCCTGAGGGAGAATTGGCCAATGTACCTAACCAGAACGTCTTTTACACTGTGGGAGGAAACCAGAGCACCCAGAGGAAACCCACGCAGACACGGGGAGAATGTGCAGACTCTGATGGACAGTGACCCAAGCCGGGAATTGAACCCAGGTCCCTGGCGGTGTGAGGCAGCAGTGCTAACCACTGTGCCACCGTGCCGCCACTAATAAATAAACATAAACATGGTATCATTTCAACACCAAAGCAGGGAGGAGACAAAAGAAATATCAACTCATGTTGGCCAGTGTCCTTAACTCCAGCAGCAGAAAAAATAAAACAGTGGATGGCACGGAGGCACAGTGATTAACACTGCCACCTCACAGCGCCGGGGACCCAGGTTCGATTCCCGGCTTGGGTCACTGTTTATGTGGAGTTTGCACATTCTCCCTATGTCTGCATGGGTTTCCTCCGGGAGCTCCGGTTTCCTCCCACACTCCAAAGATGTGCAGGTTAGGTTGATTGGCCATGCTGAATTGCTCCTTAGTGTCGGGGGATTAGCAGGGTAAATGCATGGGGCTATGGGAATACAGCCTGGGTGGGATAGTGGTCGGTGCAGACTTGACGGGCTGAATGGCTTCCTTCTGCACTGTAGGGATTCTAATAATAAATAATCTAATAAGCTCACCGGAGTTGCTCTTTTGAGGCAGTTTGTCTGAACAATCTGGGGGAGGCCTAGTCTTCCAGCCTTCTGCCTTAGTCTGGCAGTGATTGGTGCTAGAACTGGATGAATAAAGGTCAACTATTCAGCAGTGCACTTTGCTTCCTCGGCCAACTTGTGTTGTGTATTCACAAATAAAGAGGAGCAGCTGGACTATATTGAAGAGTAGCTACAAAAATGAAGGTTATAGGAGGTGCCAGTTGATATTTTGTACCACTCGTTATAGGTTGTTGGCAAGAGATTGAAAAAATAGTTAATGTTTGTTCACTTAAAAATTAAGGTCAAAAGTACAATGATTGGAATTCTGGGTCTGTTAATTTGAGAGCTGTATTGGGACGATATAGTGGAGTGAGAGAAGCGATTCAAGAGCATCTATTAAAACAAAAAGAATACACTTAGCCAGCATGTATTTATAAAGGAGAGTTAATGTCTGACAAATGAGGAGTTGAATTGGTGGGAAATGATGATTTATTATATTGCCTGATATTCAGAAAACATTTGCTAATCCCCTCACAGGAGACTTACAGCCAAGGTGACCATGAGGACCAAGCAGGAAGTAGAAAATTGGATAACAAATTGGTGAGATAATAGGAAACAGAGGGTAGTTATCAATGGTAATTGTTCTAATTGGGCTGCTGTGACCAGTGAAGGGCCCCAGGGATCAGTGCTGGGACCCAGCTGTTCATACGGTTCATAAATAATCCAGAAGAGAGTTTTGTGTTTATCGTGTTGGGATTTTGTGGCTAAATGTGTGGGAACGCTGGATGTCCTGAACAGGATGGAGGGGAGAGTTAACGATCAGGCAGGGGAATGTCAGCCCTCTGATGCTAAAATAACGGATTTGGTGACCGGCTGAATCACTTGTATCACTAAACAGGACAGAGCAGGGGAAAATGATTGAAGTAATCTCTGACCAAATGCTGAGGCTGTTGCCTGAGTTAAATTGCAGCAATTGCTGAGACAAATTGTGATCATAGATAGAATTTATGTCAATAAAAATTATCCATAATGTTCTATTAAATAGAGGTGAGACCACATTTAGAACATTGGGTCCAGTTTTATTCAGAATAGTTATGGAAACATGCAGTGGAATGGATTCTGAGAATGACTACTAAGGTGACGCACAGTTTAAAGACAGTATACAGAGAGAGATTAAAAGAGCTTGATAACTCTTCCATATGAAGACCGGAGACCGCTTGGTGCATGAAGCTAGCAAATGTTCCTTTTATCACTGGCCTCAGTACCTCTGAATTAGGGAAGGGGAGAAGTTCAGCCAAAGTTGTTCCTCTTAATCATCTTCCAGGAATGTCCTGCCTGGAAAGTGTGCACGTCAAAGTGTCAGGTGCAGACATAGCCAAGTCAAATCTAATCCCTATTGCTCGACTCTCACCAGCTTTTACAGATGCACCATAGAAAGCATCCTTTCCGGATGTATCACAGCTTGGGGCGGCACGATGGCACAGTGGTTAGCACTGCTGCCTCACAGTGCCAGGGACCCGGGTTTGATTCCCAGCTTGGGTCACTGTCTATGTGGAGTCTACATGTTCTCCCCGTGTCTGCATGGGTTTCCTCCGGGTGCTCCGGTTTCCTCCCACACACCAAAGATGTGTGGGTTAGGTGGATTGGCCATGCTAAAAATTGCCCCTTAGTGTCAGGGGGGCTAGCTAGGGTAAATGCATGGGGTTATGGGGATAGGGTCTGGTTAGGATTGTGGTCAGTGCAGACTCGATGGGCCGAATGGCCTCCTTCTGCATGATTCTGTACGATTCTATGAATGATTCTATGATCCTTGGTATGGCTCTTGCTCTGACCAAGACCGCAAGAAGTTATAAAGGGTCGTGAATGAAGCCCAGTCCATCACACAAACCAGCATCCCATCCATTGACTCTGTCTACATTTCCTGCTGCCTCGGAAAAGCAGCCAGCATAATCAAGGACCCCACGCACCCCAGACATACTCTCTTCCACCTTCTTCCATCGGGAAAAAGATATAAAAGTCTGAGATCACGTACCAACCGACTCAAGAACAGTTTCTTTCCTGCTGCCATCAGACTTTTGAATGGACCTACCATATATCAACCTGATCTTTCTCGATACCCTAGCTTTGACTGTAACACTACATTCTGCACCCTTTCCTTTCCTTCTCCCCTGTGCACTCTATGAACGGTGTGCTTTGCCTGTACAGTGCGCAAGAAACAATACTTTTCACTGTATCCCAATACATGTGACAATAATAAATAAATCAAATCAAATCAAAATCAACAGTTCAAGTCACCTTGCTGACTTTCTGCTTAGAATCCCCATGAATCAGTTTTATAGGGAAAAGTATTCCCCAGAAGAGGAAAGAATCTAATGCAAAGACAAATCCAATGTACAGAGTGTGTACATCGAGTGTATATTTTACCTGCATATTTTTAAAGTGCACTCACTACAAGATTAGTGTTGCTACAAAGCAAGCTTTAAACTAACTCGTAGAGTGCTGAACTCACTGGAACCAAGTAAGCTGATCTCCTCCAAGGATTCTTATTCCTCTTCTCTCTGCTCTCGGGCTGGCTCAGGCTTTGGATTCAGACAGGATTGACACTAAAACTGTTTCATGACAATGCAATAGTTGGTTGTAGCCGGGACGGGCCCAGTACAGTGTTAGTCCATCGATAAATCTCATTACCTCCAGAATTTGCTTAGGGAATTTTAAAAAGAACGTGGAATTGTTTACTGTTGATTTCTATATTGTGGTTGCAGTTAGTGTGAGATGAAAAAATAGATTAACACTAAGTATCAAAGTTACACGTGATCAGTTTAAGCAGACCTGAAGTAAACCACACAAGACCTTTCTTCTCGTTAATTAATTAATTAATTAATTTAATTAATAATTACATTATTAATTTAATTTTGTCAACGTGACTTAAAAATGAATGAGTTAACTTTTACCCACTCCTCTCAAATGATTATCCTTTATTAAGCAAGGCTATCCATTTTAAAACAGCATGATAGAAACGTCTATTTCTTGTTTTGTACACCAATCATAACAAATGATTTATTAACTGCATTGCTTGTGGAGTTGTTGGTATTACGGCAGTAATGTATTACTGATTAACTGCTGAGTTACGAATGAACTGAACTCTCTGTGTGAAGGAATGCACTTAACATAGATCCTTGACGCCCTAGTTTTATCTTGTGACTCAACAATATCCTTCATGGAAATATGACTCTTGTTTCTTAGGTTGAAGGAACTTATTCAGAAGATGCTACTAAACTTCAGTTTCCACTGCAGCACTGCTGCCTCACTGTGCCAGGGACCCAGGTTCGATTCTTGGCTTGGGCCACTGTCTATGCGGAGTTTGCACATTCTCCCCATGTTTGCGTGGGTTTCCTCCAGGTGCTCCGGTTTCCTCCCACAGTCCAAAAGACGTGCTGGTTAGGTGTATAGGCCATGCTCAATTCTCCCTTTGTGTCCAAAGGTTAGGTAGATTGGCAATGCTCAATTGCGCCTTAGTGTCCAAAGGTGTGTAGGTTAGGGGGATTAGCGGATAACTGTGTAGGGTTTTAGGAATAGGGCATGGAGTGGGCCTGGTAAAATCAGAGAGTCAGTACAGGCTTGATGGGCTGAATGGCCACCTTCTGCACGGTAGGGATTCTATGATTCCATCATATCTATTCATTAACTTGGTAAAAGTTATTGCCATTCTGGAAGACAATTACATGTATCTGGTGAGTGAGGAGGCAATCAGAGAGGCTAACTAATTAGCGACACCCATTCCCAAACTGATAAAACTCAGCCATGAGATACAACAGTATTGTTGGAATTTAAAATATCTTTAAAAAACTTCAATATGTTTAGGTAGGTGAAAATGATCATATGTAAGTGTAGCCAAGTCAAAAACCCTATTATGGTTCAGATATTTTCCTCATACAACCATTCAGTGTTACTGTAAGATCTATGGAAATGGAACTGTGAGTCCATTTTCAATATATTAATGTTATTTGCTTGCCTACACATTCACTTTCTAACAGAAAATATTTTGTAAAATGTTTTGAAATGAAAAGGATTATATCAATCATTCATTATTTATGGAAGAAAGGATTCCACCAATTAGAACATGAGAAGGCAATTCTTCTAAGAAATTAGCTCACTTTGACACAAATTGCACATTTAAAACAACCAGACTTCTTTTGAAAATAACATTTTTGATTTGATTTAATTTATCATTGTCACATGTACTGGGATGCAGTGAAAAGTATTGTTTCTTGCGCGCTATCCAGACAAAGCATACTGTTCATGGAGTACAAAGGGGAGAAGGAGAGGGTGCTGAATGTAGTGTTACAGTATAGCTAGGGTGTAGAGAAAGACCGACTTAATATATAATAGTTCCATTCAAAAGTTTGATGGCAGCAGGGAAGAAGCTGTTCTTGAGTCGGTTGGTGGGCAGCGCAGTGGCATGATGGTTAGCACTGCTGCCTCACAGCGCCAGGGACCCGGGTTCAATTCCCGGCTTGAGTCACTGTCTGTGCAGAGTCTGCATGTTCTCCCCGTGCCTGTGTGGGTTTCCTCTGGGTGCTCCAGTTTCCTCTCACAGTCTGAAAGACGTGCTGACACGCTGGGATCGTTTAAGACTTATCTAGATAACCACATGAACAGACTGGGAATAGAGGGATACAAAAGAATGGTCTAGTGGGCACATGAGCGGCGCAGGCTTGGAGGGCCAAAGGGCCTGTTCCTGTGCTGTATTGTTCTTTGTTCTTTGGTTAGGTGCATTTGTCATGCTAAATTCTCCCTCAGTGTACCTGAACAGGCAGCAGAGTGAGCTGACTAGGAGATTTTCACAGTAACTTCATTGCAGTGTTAATGTAAGCCTACTTGTGATACTAATAAATAAACTTTTAATGTAATCTCAGGCTTTTGTATCTTTTTCCCGATGGAAGAAGGTGGAAGAGAGTATGTCCAGGGTGCATGGGGTCCTTGATTATGCTGGCTGCTTTTCTGAGGCAGTGAGGAGTGTAGACGGAGTCAATGGATGGGAGGCTGGTTTGTGTGATGGATTGGGCTACGTTCGCAACCCTTTGTAGTTTCTTGGTCAGAGCAGGAGACACACTAAGCTATGATACATCCAGAAAGGATGCTTTCTAATGGTGCATCTGTAAAAGTTGGTGATTTTAATGGTAAATTTTAAAAGATATTGCCTGTTGGTTTACTTTCCAAGTGGAGAGGTGACCCTAACCATCCCCTCTCCCCCCATCTCTAGCAGTTTAGATTGAGGACTGACTGAAGGTCTGTTTTCAGGGAGAAAAGTACAGGCTGTTCTGTAGCTGCACCTTTTTACCGAAGTCCAGGAAGCCCATGCAGAAACCAGTGCCAGATTTTTACACACCTGGTTTAGCTCTGACTGCTCATTGTAAATAAAAGCAAAGTACTGTGGATGCTGGAAATCTGAAACAAAAACAGAAAGTGCTGGAAAATCTCAGCAGGTCTGGCAGCATCTGTGGAGATGCTAAAATTTCAAGTCCAATATAAGTCTCCTTCAGAGCTGGAGAGAGGCAAAAACGTGATGTGTTGAAAAATTGAAGGAGGGGCAGGTGGAGAATAATAGGAGGTCCGAGATAGGTTAGAGAGCAGGAGAGATTAAATGATAAAGACATCATGGAAAACAAGACAGTAATAATAGTATCAAAGCCTAAAGCTTTGGTCCAGTGTTGATGTTAATAGCTGAATAATGGTCAGAACAGTCTGAAAGCAAAATAGCAGATTGCATTAATAGCAGAAAAAGGCTCAGCGCTGTCTGAAAGCAAAAAACAAGATGCAGACTAGCACTTGGGGAAGAAATAGAAATTAAATTCAAAATGGAGGACAGTGTTCATCATCTGAAATTGTTGAACTCAACATTGAGTCCAGAAGGTTGTAAGTAGCCAATCAGAGAATGAGGTGTTCCTCCAGTTTGTGTTGGACTTCACTGGAACATTGTAGCAGGTCGATGATAGGATTGTGAGCAGGATAGCAAGATGGAGAATTGAAATAGCAAGTGACAGAAAGGTTGGAGGTCCCATTTTTGGCCTGAGCTAAGATGTTCCTCATCGTATTCACTCTGTTTGCATTTAGTCTCTCCGCTGTAGAGAAGATCGCATTGTAAGCAGCGAATAAATTTGAAGACGTACAAGTGCATTTCTGCTTCGCCTAAAGAGTGGTTGGGGTCTTTGGTGGTGAGGAGGGAGGAAGTAAAGGGACAGGAAGGTGCTGTGGGAAGGGAATGGGGTGTTGGGGATTATAAGAGGAGTGGACCAAGGTGTCACAGAGGAAACAGTCCTTTGATCTCTCTGTCTCCATTTCTGGCGCTAGTCTGTTTACCAAAATTCATTACAAGCCCACTGACTCCCAAAGTTTCCTCGACTATACTTCCTCGCACCCTCACCTCTGCTTCCTGCTACTCAGCCAATTCTGGATCCAATTTGACAAAATTTCCTTGGATCCCATGGGCTCTTACTTTCGCTGTTAGTCTCCCACATGAGACCTTGTCAAAAGCCTTATTGAAGTCCAAGTAGACTACATCAAATGCATTGCCCTCATCATGTTCCAGAGAAGCCCAACGCAAACTGGAGGAGCAGCACCTCCTTCTCCAAGTAGGCATGATGGAAAGAATGTTCCGAGGCGTGGTACATCAGTGAGACCATGCAGACAGTGCGACAACAGATGAATGAACACCGCGCAACAATCAGCAGGCAGGAGTGTCTCCTTCCTATCGGGAAACACTTCAGCAGTCAAGGGCATTCAGCCTCTGATCTTTGGGTAAGCGTTCTCCAAGGCGGCCTTCAAGACACACGACAACGCAGAATTGCCGAGCAGAAACTGATAGTCAAGTTCCGCACGCATGAGGACAGCCTCAACTGGGATCCTGGGTTCATGTCACACTACAGGTAACCCCCACCATTTGGCCTGGGTTTGCAAAATCCTACCAACTGTCCTGGCTTGAGACAATACACACCTCTTTAACCTGTGATTATCCCTCTCTCCACTCGCACTGTCTGTACCTGTGAAGACTTGATTACCTGCAAAGACTCACATTCCAACCATTATCCTGCAATTGTGCCTTTGTCTATATACGCCGTGTTTATGAACCCACCTCTCCACTCACCTGATGAAGGAGTAGTGCTCCAAAAGCTTGTGATTCCAAATCAACCTATTGGACTTTAACCTGGTGTTGTGAGACTTCTTACTGTGTCCTACTGAACACTTTACCACCTTCTAGACTCAACATTGAGTTCAACAATTTCAGACGATGAACTCGCATCTCCATTTTGGTTTCCACCCCCTCCCCCACCTCTCGATCTTGTTTTTGTATTCTTGCTTTCAGGCTGCACTAACCCTTTTACAGCTATTAACGCATTCTGCTAATTTGCTTTCCGACAGTGCTGGCCTTTATTCTGCTATTAACATCTCCTCATGTAAATGTTGATGGAATATGGATATTATTTTGTGCTGCCCACTCAAGTAAAGAAGAAGAAACCCTATTCTTTGCTGTGGAACTGACCCGATTTTATCACTTGAAACTGGTGTCATTTGCATGGAGAAATGCAGATGCAGATAAGTGAATTGTTGGTGTTGGAGCAGATGTTCATCCACAAGGCTCAGAAATTGTCCCTTAGCAGGTTACCAGCACAAATCATTCTGATTTATCTGCTCCCAAAAATAACAAAGTCAGATCCATGAGAAAGATGCCTTTGTTACAATTGACTCCAGCTGCATTGCTACTTAATGCACAATCACACACACACAAATACACACACACAATCGCACACACACACATACACAATCACACACACACAATCGCACACCCACACACACAATCGCACACACACACATGTACACGCACGCACACACACACATATACACAATCGTACACACACATACACACAGACACAATCACACACATACACGCACACACACGCACACACATATACACAATCGTACACACACATACACACACACACAATCACACACATACACATATACACGCACACACACACACACACATATACACAATCGTACACACACATACACACAGACACACACACAGAATCATAGCCAGCAAGTAAGTACTTGCTAAAACATTTGTGGAATTGAAGCTGTAACAGTCTGAACAGTGAGTACCTTAATACCCCATGATTTGGACCAGTTATATTTTCCGTTAGTGAATGCATTTATCAAAGTAAAAGATTAGTAAAGTGAGAAAAATGCCTTTAAGAAATTTCCGGTTTGAAATGTGCATCTTAAAAAAAAATAATTGTTAAGAATGTCAGTACTCTGGTGTGCCAAACAGAAAGATTACGATTCACACTATTCCTTACCTGGTGAGTTTCCAATCCAGCCTGCTGATTGGGTGGCACAGTGGTTAGCACTGCTGCCTCACAGCGTCAGGGACCTGGGTTCGATTCCCGGCTTGGGTCACTGTCTGTGTGGAGTTTGCACATTCTCCCCGTGTCTGCGTGGGTTTCCTCCGGGTGCTCCGGTTTCCTCCCACAGTCCAAAAGATGTGCAGGTTAAGTGGATTCGCTGTGCTAAATTGCCTCTTAGTGCCCAAAGGTGTGTAGATTAGGGGGGGATAAATGCCTGTGGTTGCAGGGATAGGAAAGGCGGTGGGCCTGGGTAAGATGCTCTGTCGGAAAGTCAATGCAGACTCATGGGCCGAATGGCCTCTTTCTGCACTGTCGGGATTCTATGAAGGCGGGTTTCTAGTGTGAGGCTAAAATACTTCATACAGAGGGGAGTAAAGTATACAGACAGGGAGAAGCACAGTTGCTGATCTCTTTAAGCCAAGAGTTTACTTTGAACCAGATGAAATGATATTCATCGGTTAGTTTGTTTATACTGATATTTGAATGTTTACCGAGACAAGGTAGGCAGATTCATTTAATTTGCTGAAGCATTTAGACTGGCATTGAGACATAATTAATGTTAATTAGGTGCAATTTGAAAAGGCTGTATGAATGTTAATGCCAGCAGGATATAGCCATCTGCGCAATGTTTATTTTTCCAGCATCAGCCATTAATCAGTAATAAAGTTAATTGAGCATATCTAATTTTTGTATTTTAAATATTTAATTAGAATATTTTTGCATGGCACTGCAGGCATTTTGAGGTGGTGCATGTTGCAGTAATAAACCTATAATTGGTACTAATTGGTGTTGCGTTAAACAACAAAATTAAAACCATTTATCTTGAAGATGCATTGTTCCCAGGAGTTACGCACACATTGGAAAACAGCACATTTTTTGCCACTACTAATTAGTTGTAATTGCTTCATATGTGTGTGAAGAGGGTACACTGACGTGCAACCTAATCCTAATTACAGTAGAATGGGGGATTTTAATGCATTTCTTATATATCCAGAAAAATGATCATTTCTGCAAATCAAATGATTTAAAACTTTGCTTCCGCTTTCCGAAGGCAGCTTGGTCACTCAACACCCTCTTCCCAGCAGGATACATAACACCTGCCCTTTTACCTCCTCCCTACTCACTGCTCAAGGCCCCAGGCGCCACAGCAATTCCATTCTTTTCAATTTAGAACACTGCATTGACTGCTCACAATATGGTCTCCTCTACATTGGGGAGACCTGTCACGGATTGGGCAGCTTTGTGGAACTCCGCAACATAAACACAAGCTGCATAAATACAAACTGTTGTTGTTTTCAAATGTCAATTCATATTTGTAACTCAAGAGTGGGCATCCATGAGTCACTGTGGGCCTCAGCCACAATCTGTAACCCCGCAACCACTTCCATCTCGAAGGACAAGGGCAACAGATAGGTGGGAACACCACCACCTGCAAGTTCCCCTCCAAGCCACTCACCATCCTGACTTAGAATCATAGAACCATAGAATCCTACAGTGCAAAAAGAGGCCATTTGGCCCATCAAGTCTGCGCCAACCACAATCCCAACCAGGCCCTATCCCCATAGCCCCACGCATTTACCCTAGCTAGTCCCCCTAACGCGAAGGGGCAATTTAGCATGGCCAATCCACCTAAGCTGCACATCTTTGGACTGTGGGAGGAAACTGGAGCACCCGGAGGAAACCCATGCAAACACGGGGAGAATGGGCAAACTCCACACAGACAGTGACCCAAGCCGGGAATCGAACCTGGGTCCCTGACGCTGTGAGGCAGCAGTGCTAAGCACTGTGCCACCATGCCACCCCTTGGAAATATCTCACCGTTCCTTCGCAGTCCCTGGGTTAAAATCCTTGAATTCCCTCCCTAACAGCATTGTGGGTCAACCCACAGCACGCGGACTGCAGCGTTTCAAGAAGGCAGCTCACCACCACCTTCTCAAGGGCAATTAGGGATGGGCAATAAATGCTGGCCAGCCAGCGACGCCAACGTCCCATGAATGAATTAAAAAAATGGCCCGGCATATCCCCAATCTGCCATTGCCACCAAGCCTTGGTTCAATGAAGAGTGCAGGAGGACTTGCCAGGAGCAGCAGCAGGCATACCTAAAAATGAAGTGCCAATCTGTTGAAGCTACAATATAGGGCTACTTGCAAGTGAAATGACGGAAGCAGCTTATGATAGACAGAACTAAGCAATTAAACAACCAACGGATCAACTAAACAACTAACTGTAAGAGAAGTCTCTATAATATCCCTAGTCCAGTGACGGGGGAGCCCAGTGCAACCGTCTTCAGTTAGACGTGCCAAGTGGATGATCTTTCGTGGCCTCCTCTGAGCTCCCCACCATCATAAATACCAATCTTCAACCAATTCAAATCTCTCTACATGATATCAAGCAATAGTTGAAGACACTGGATACTGAAAAGAACATCAGAACTAGGAGCAGGAGTAGGCCATCTGGCCCCTCGAGCCTGCTCCGCCATTCAATAAGATCACGGCTGATCTTTTTGTGGACTCAGCTCCACTTACCCACCCGCTCACCATAACCCTTAATTCCTTTACTGTTCAAACATTTATCTATCCTTGCCTTAAAAACATTCAACGAGGTAGCCTCAACTGCTTCACTGGGCAGTGAATTCCACAGATGCTGTATCTGCTGATCCCACCCCATTCTGTTACCGCGATTGTCTCACCATAACTTTTAATTCCTTCACTGTTCAAAGATTATGGGCCCTGACAACATCCTGGCAGCAGAACTCAAGACTCGTGCTCTAGAATTAGCCATGCCCCTAGCCAACCTGTTCCAGCTATAAGCAGTGTAGCCCACAGTGTGGAAAATAGCCCAGGCACATCTTGTCCGCAAAAAGCAGGACTTACAAAATCCAGCCAATGACTGGCCCATCAGTCTATTCTCAATCATCAGCAAAGTGACGGAAGGAGTCATCAACAGGTCTATCAAGTAGCACTTACACATCATTAACCTGCTCAGTTTGGGTTCCGTAAGGGTCATTTGGCCACTGACTTCTTTACAGCATTTGTCCGGACATGAATAAAAGAGTTGCAATCAAGAGATGAGTGTGATTGCCCCGGACACTGAGGCAGCATTTGACTAAGTGTGCCATCAAGGAGCCCTAGCCAAACTGAGGTCAATGAGAATCATTGGGAGAAACTCTCCACTGGTTGATGTCATACCAAGCACAAATTAAAAGGAGTGTGGTTACCGGAGGCCAGCACAGGAGGTCACTCCATAACCGTCTCTAACAAGAGAGAATCTAAACACCTTCCTTCGACATTCAACGGCATCATCATCGCTGAATCCCCCACTGGGTGGAGGAGGTCACCACTGATCAGCCAGATAAACACAGTGGCTACAAGGGCAGGTCAGAGGCTGGGAATTCTGCGGTGAATACTCACTTCCTGACTCCCCAAAGCCTGTCCACAAGACACAAGTCAGGAGTGTGATGGAATACTCTCCACTTGCCTGGATGAGTGCAGCTCCAACACTCAAGAAGCTCAACACCATCCAGGACAAAGCAACTGATGCGCGATTAATTCACACGGGAGGCTAGGATGTACCCGGGAATAAAGGCTTTTATTCACAACAAGAATAGAGCATACTGCTTAACAATACTATCCCAGACTAAGGGCTACTAGGAAGTAGCAGTGACCTTTATACTCCTGTAAGAAGGCGGAGCCAAACGGAGTGTACCACAAAACAATGCTAACAGGTGGAACACCCCAACCCTAACCCCAACAGTAACAAGAGTAACATATGTACAAGTACCCATAGTGGTAACCATCTATGGTTCACCACAGCAACGACAATTGATTGGCACCCCATCCATGGTTTTGTGAAGGGGAGGTCGTGTCTCACGAACTTGATCGAGTTTTTCGAGGAAGTGACGAAGATGATTGATGAGGGTAGGGCAGTGGATGTTGTCTACATGGACTTCAGTAAGGCCTTTGACAAGGTCCCTCATGGCAGACTGGTGCAGAAGGTGAAGTCACATGGGTTCAGAGGTGAGCTGGCATGGTGGATACAAAACTGGCTCAGTCATAGAAGACAGAGGGTAGCAGTGGAAGGGTGCATTTCTGAATGGAGGGCTATGACAAGTGGCGTTCCTCAGGGATCAGTGCTGGGACCTTTACTGTTTGTAATATATGTAAATGATTTAGAAGAAAATGTAACTGGATTGATTAGTAGGTTTGCGGATGACACAAAGGTTGGTAGATTTGTGGATGAGGACCATCAGAGGATACAGCAGGATATAGATTGGTTGGAGACTTGGGGGGAGAGATGGCGGATGGAGTTTAATCTGAACAAATGTGAGGTATTGTATTTTGGAAGGTCTAACACAGATGGGAAATATACAGTAAACGGCAGAACCCTTAAGAGCATTGATAATAGAGAGATCTGGGTGTACAGGTACACAGGTCACTGAAAGTGGCAACGCAGGTGGGGAAGGTAATCAAGAAGGCATACGGCATTCTTGCCTTCATTGGCCGGGGCATTGAGTTTAAAAATTGGCAAGTCATGTTGCAGCTTTATAGAACCTTAGTTAGGCCGCACTTGGAATATCGTGTTCGATTCTGGTCGCCACACTACCAGAAGGATGTAGAGGCTTTGGAGAGGGTACAAAAAAGATTTACCAGGATGTTGCCTGGTATGGAGGGCATTAGCTATGAGGAGAGGTTGGAGAAACTTGGTTTGTTCTCACTGGAGCGACGGAGGTTGAGGGGAGACCTGATAGAAGTCTACAAAATTATGAGAGGCATGGACAGAGTGGATCATCAGAAGCTTTTTCCCAGGGTGGAAGAGTCAATAACTAGGGGGCACAGGTTTAAGGTGCGAGTGGCAAGGTTTAAAGGAGATGTACGAGGCAGGTTTTTTACACAGAGGGCGGTGAGTGCCTGGAACTCGCTGCCGGGGGAGGTAGTGGTAGCAGATACGACAGTGACTTTTAAGGGGCGTCTTAACAAATACATGAATAGGATGGGAATAGAGGGATATGGTCCCCGGAAGGGTAGGGATTTTAGTTAAGTTGGGCAGCATGGTCGGTGCAGGCTTGGAGGGTCGAAGGGCCTGTTCCTGTGCTGTAATTTTCTTTGTTCTTTGTTCCACTACCTTAAACATTCACTCCCTCCACCACCAATGCACAATGACCTCAGTGTATCCCATATACAGGATGCATTGTAAGGAACTCACTAAGACTCCATCGACAGCACCTTCCAAACCCACTACCTCTTATATCTGGGAGGACAAGGGCAGCAGATATATGAGAACACCACCACCTGCAAGTTCCCCTCCAAGTCACTCACTATCCTGACTTGGAAATAAATTACCATTCCCTCACTGTCACTGCTGGAACTCCCTCCCCAACAGCATGGTGGTTGTACCTACTGCACATGGACTGCAGCAATTCATGGAGATGCCTCACTACCATCTCTCAAAGGTAATCATGGATGAGCAATAAAGGCTGGCCTTACAGTGATGTCCACATCCCAGGAAAGAATAAAAATAGCATTGTTGCTTTCAGCTGCCGAGACCCTGATCTCTGGAATTCCCTCCCTAAACCTCTCTGTATCTCTAGCTCACTCTCCTTAAAACTTACTTCTTTGACCAAGCTTTTGGCTATCTACCTTAATGTTATGTAACTTGTAATGTAACAATCAAGCCAGATTGTGCTTGATAATGTTCCTGTGAAGTGCCCGATGATGTTTTATAACTTTAAAGCTAATATATAAATAGTAGTTATTGTTTCCATGGGCGGGATTTTACACCCTCACTCGAGCGAGAGCGGAAATGCCCACCTGAGGTCAACGGACATTTCCATTGTCCGTCCCTCGCCCACTCCGATTCCAAGGTGGCTGGGGCAGTAGAATTCCAGCGCAAATGTCTATTTGTATGTGTAATATATATTCTCTATATGTCAGTTTTCTGGTCATTTTTCCACAGATTTTGAGATTTAAAACATGGTGGATTCATGCAAGTTTAGCAAGAAAGGCTCTGAATTTCTTCCAATGCTATACTAATGACAGTAATTGGGTTCCTCTGCCCAGGAAAATCTTGTCATGATGAGCATTTTGCAGTTGCCTGCTCTAATGTTCCAAGTTTCCAGTCCCAGCTTTGCCGACCATCAAACGAATTTCTCAGAAAAACTGTAACTGGGTGGCACGGTGGCACAGTTGTTAGCGCCAGGGACCCGGGTTCAATTCCAGCCTCGGGTGACTGTGTGGAGTTTGTACGTTCTCCCCGTGTCTGCGTGGGTTTCCTCCCACAGTCCAAAGATGTGTGGGTTAGGCTGATTGGCCATGGTAAATTGTCCCTTAGTGTCAGGAGGATTAGCAGGGTAACTACATGAGGTTATAGGGATAGGATAGGATTGTTGTTGGTGCAGGCTCAATGGGTGAATGGCCTTCTTCTGCATGGTAGGTATTCTATGCTCTGATTGCAACCATAGCTTAGTGCAAATGTAAATGTAATATATTGTCAGAGCTGATCATATTCTGATACTGCCTGGGTAGGGAATAAAGTATCTGACAACCTGACCAGTGAAAGAAGAGTCTCTGTGTAAGTGAGTTCAATGCATCACAGAAAGGTAGCAGTGAGGATGGCGTGGAACTTTTTTTTTCTAATCAAGGACCAGAAAATATTGTGACACACTTCTTGCAACTTCGAAAGTTAATTGTAAGGCTGTTTTGGGCATTTGGAGAGATTGCTCCATTTGTTGTGTTGTTGAACAGCTCGGTGTAGTGTGGATAATATCACATTTTCCCATCACAGGTGTGTGAAGTGTGAACAGGTATAGGCCTGAGTTTTTAGGCTGGCTGGAGCTCAGCCACTGCCACCTGACTGGTTGGCAAGGAACACGCTCCCCGTCATCTTCGGCTGCTCCCACCCTCAATTTACACTCCAACGATTACTGATTGGCATTCTGCCCCCTCACTCGGGAGGAAGTCCTGCATTGCAGGCCACCAGTCAATCTGATTGGCCGGCAGCCCTCCAGCAACAGCGCTGCAGTGGTCAGGTGAAGAACTGCAACAAGAGGCCTGGGACCAAGACCGGTAATGTGCACGAACCAATCCCCTATCTGTGCTAATATGTTACACCATGAGCTCTTATTTTGATAAGTAACCTCTGATGTGACACCTTATCAAATGCCTTATGGAAATCCAAGTACACTACATCTTTCCCTTGCTTGTTAATTCCTCACAAAGTCATGTTGATTCTGCCTGATTTTAATCTGTTATCCCAGATGTCCTGCTGTTACCTCTTGAATAATGGAGTCTTGCATTTTCTCTCTGGCAGATGTTAGGCTAACTGGTTAATAGTTCCTTATTTCTGTCCCTCCTTTTCTTAAATAGAGATACATTCGACTTGGGAGCACTGGAGTTTGGAGCAGACATAGGCCCCTCTAACCTGCTCTGCCATTCTATAAGATCAGTGCTGATCTAATTATGGATTCAACTCCACTTTCCTGTCTGTTCCCAAAGGACTCAGATTAGCGATTCTTCAATGCATTGGGAATTTTCCAGAATTTAGGGAATTTTAGAAATTTACAACCTGAGGATGCAGGCCATCAGGCCCAGGGGACTTGTCCGCCCTTAGCAAGTGTTGAGTTTATGTCCAATACCACAAATGCCAAAACTAATGAGAATTTGAGAAGTTGGTTTGAAATTTATGGGTTGCCAGATGTGTTATAGCTGTATACATCACACTGTTATTGCTGTATACCACACACACTGTTATTGCTGTATACATCACAGTGTTATTGCTGTATACCACACACACTGTTATTTCTGTATACATCACACACTGTTATTGCTGTATATCACACACACTGTTATTTCTGTGTACATCACACTGTTATTGCTGTATACATCACACACTGTTATTGCTGTCTACCACACACACTGTTATTGCTGTATACCATACACACTGTTATTGCTGTATACCACACACACTGTTATTGCTGTATACCACACACACTGTTATTGCTCTATATCATACACACTGTTATTGCTCAATACATCACACTGTTATTGCTGTATACCACGCGCACTGTTATTGCTGTATACCACACACACTGTTATTGCTGTATACCACACACTGTTATTGCTGTTTACCACACACACTGTTATTGCTGTATACCACACACACTGTTATTGCTGTATACATCACACTGTTATTGCCGTATACATCACACTGTTATTGCTGTATACCATACACACTGTTATTGCTATATATCACACGCACTGTTATTGCTATATATCACACACACTGTTATTGCTGTATACCACACACACTGTTATTGCTGTATACATCACACTGTTATTGCTGTATATCACACACACTGTTATTTCTGTATACATCTCACACTGTTATTGCTGTATACCACACACACTGTTATTTCTGTATACATCACACTGTTATTGCTGTATATCACACACACTGTTATTTCTGTATACATCACACTGTTATTGCTGTGTATCACACACACTGTTATTTCTGTATACATCACACTGTTATTGCTGTATATCACACAAACTGTTATTGCTGTATACCACACACACTGTTATTGCTGTATACATCACACTGTTATTGCTGTATATCACACACACTGTTATTTCTGTATACATCTCACACTGTTATTGCTGTATACCACACACACTGTTATTTCTGTATACATCACACTGTTATTGCTGTGTATCACACACACTGTTATTTCTGTATACAACACACTGTTATTGCTGTATATCACACACACTGTTATTTCTGTATACATCACACTGTTATTGCTGTATATCACACACACTGTTATTTCTGTATACAACACACTGTTATTGCTGTATATCACACACACTGTTATTTCTGTATACATCACACTGTTATTGCTGTATATCACACACACTGTTATTTCTGTATACACCACACTGTTATTGCTGTGTATCACACACACTGTTATTTCTGTATACATCACACACTGCTATTGCTGTATATCACACACACTGTTATTGCTGTATACATCACACTGTTATTGCTGTAAACCACACACACTGTTATTGCTATATATCACACACACTGTTATTGCTGTATACATCACACACTGTTACTGCTGTATATCACACACACTGTTATTTCTGTATACATCACAATGTTATTGCTGTATATCACACACACTGTTATTGTTGTATACCACACACTGTTATTGCTGTATACCATACACACTGTTATTGCTATATATCACACACACTGTTATTGCTGTATAACACACACACTGTTATTGCTGTATACATCACACTGTTATTGCTGTATATCACACACACTGTTATTTCTGTATACATCTCACACTGTTATTGCTGTATACCACACACACTGTTATTTCTGTATACAACACACACTGTTATTTCTATATACATCACACTGTTATTGCTGTATACCACACACACTGTTATTGCTATATATCACACACACTGTTATTGCTGTATACATCACATACTGTTATTGCTGTATATCACACACACTGTTATTGCTGTATATCACACACACTGTTATTTCTGTATACATCACACACTGTTATTGCTGTATACCACACACTGTTATTTCTGTATACATCACACTGTTATTGCTGTGTATCACACACACTGTTATTTCTGTATACAACACACTGTTATTGCTGTATATCACACACACTGTTATTTCTGTATACATCACACACTGTTATTGCTGTATATCACACGCACTGTTATTGCTATATATCACACACACTGTTATTGCTGTATACATCACACACTGTTACTGCTGTATATCACACAAACTGTTATTTCTGTATACATCACACTGTTATTGCTGTATATCACACACACTGTTATTGCTGTATACCATACACACTGTTATTGCTGTATACCACACACTGTTATTGCTGTATACCATTCACAGTTATCGCTGTATCCCACACACACTGTTATTGCTGTATACCACACACACTGTTATTGCTGTATACATCACACTGTTATTGCTGTATATCACACACACTGTTATTTCTGTATACATCACACACTGTTATTGCTGTATATCACACACACTGTTATTTCTGTATACATCACACTGTTATTGCTGTATATCACACACACTGTCATTTCTGTATACATCACACACTGTTATTGCTGTATATCACACACACTGTTATTTCTGTATACATCACACTGTTATTGCTGTATACCACACACACTGTTATTGCTATATATCACACACACTGTTATTGCTGTATATCACACACACTGTTAATTCTGTATACTTCACACTGTTATTGCTGTATACCACACACACTGTTATTGCTATATATCACACACACTGTTATTGCTGTATACATCACACACTGTTATTGCTGTATACCACACACACTGTTATTTCTGTATACATCACACTGTTATTGCTGTATATCACACACACTGTTATTTCTGTATACATCACACACTGTTATTGCTGTATACCACACACTGTTATTGCTGTATATCACACACACTGTTATTTCTGTATACATCACACTGTTATTGCTGTATAACACACACACTGTTATTTCTGTACACATCACACTGTTATTGCTGTATACCACACACACTGTTATTGCTATATATCACACACACTGTTATTGCTGTATACATCACACACTGTTATTGCTGTATATCACACACACTGTTATTTCTGTATACATCACACTGTTATTGCTGTATGCCATACACAGTTATCGCTGTATACCACACACACTGTTATTGCTGTATACCACACACACTGTTATTGCTGTATACCACACACACACTGTTATTGCTCTATATCACACAGACTGTTATTGCTGTATACACCACACTGTTATTGCCGTATACAACACACTGTTATTGCTGTATACCACACACACTGTTAATTCTGTATACATCACACTGTTATTGCTGTATGCCATACACAGTTATCGCTGTGTACCACACACACTGTTATTGCTGTATACCACACACTGTTATTGCTGTATACATCACACACTGTTATTGCTGTATATCACACACACTGTTATTTCTGTATACATCACACACTGTTATTGCTGTATACCTCACACACTGTTATTGCTGTATACCACACACACACTGTTATTGCTCTATATCACACACACTGTTATTGCTGTATACATCACACTGTTATTGCCCTATACATCACACTGTTATTGCTGTATATCACACACACTGTTTTTTCTGTATACATCACACTGTTATTGCTGTATACCATACACACTGTTATTGCTGTATACCACACACTGTTATTGCTGTATACCATACACAGTTATCGCTGTATACCACACACACTGTTGTTGCTGTATACCACACACACTGTTATTGCTGTATACCACACAATCACTGTTATTGCTCTATATCACACACACTGTTATTGCTGTATACATCACACTGTTATTGCCGTATACATCACACTGTTATTGCTGTATACCACATACACTGTTATTGCTGTATACATCACACTGTTATTGCTGTATACCACATACACTGTTATTGCTGTATACATCACACTGTTATTGCCGTATACATCACACTATTATTGCTGTATACCACACACACTGTTATTGCTGTATACCACACACTGTTATTGCTGTATACATCACATACTGTTATTGCTGTATACATCACATACTGTTATTGCTGTATACCACACACACACTGTTATTGCTCTATATCACACACACTGTTATTGCTGTATACATCACACTGTTATTGCCCTATACATCACACTGTTATTGCTGTATATCACACACACTGTTTTTTCTGTATACATCACACTGTTATTGCTGTATACCATACACACTGTTATTGCTGTATACCATACACAGTTATCGCTGTATACCACACACACTGTTATTGCTGTATACCACACACACTGTTATTGCTGTATACCACACAATCACTGTTATTGCTCTATATCACACACACTGTTATTGCTGTATACATCACACTGTTATTGCCATATACATCACACTGTTATTGCTGTATTCCACATACACTGTTATTGCTGTATACATCACACTGTTATTGCTGTATACCACACACACTGTTATTGCTGTATACATCACACTGTTATTGCCGTTTCCATCACACTGTTATTGCTGTATACCACATACACTGTTATTGCTGTATACATCACACTGTTATTGCTGCATACCACATACACTGTTATTGCTGTATACATCACACTGTTATTGCCGTATACATCACACTATTATTGCTGTATACCACACACACTGTTATTGCTGTATACCACACACTGTTATTGCTGTATACCACATACACTGTTATTGCTGTATACATCACACTGTTATTGCTGTATACCACACACACTGTTATTGCTGTATACCACACACTGTTATTGCTGTATACATCACATACTGTTATTGCTGTATATCACACACACTGTTATTTCTGTGTACATCACACTGCTATTGCTGTATACATCACACACTGTTATTTCTGTATACGTCACACACTGTTATTGCTGTATACCACACACACTGTTATTGCTATATATCACACACACTGTTATTTCTGTATACATCACACACTGTTATTGCTGTATATCACACACACTGTTATTTCTGTATACATCACACACTGTTATTGCTGTATATCACACACACTGTTATTTCTGTATACATCACACTGTTATTGCTGTATATCACACACACTGTTATTTCTGTATACATCACACTGTTATTGCTGTATACCACACACACTGTTTTTGCTATATATCACACACACTGTTATTGCTGTATACATCACACACTGTTATTGCTGTATATCACACACACTGTTATTTCTGTATACATCACACACTGTTATTGCTGTATATCACACACTCTGTTATTTCTGTATACATCACACTGTTATTGCTGTATATCACACACACTGTTATTGCTGTATACCACACACTGTTATTGCTGTATACCATACACAGTTATTGCTGTATCCCACACACACTGTTATTGCTGTATACCACACACACTGTTATTGCTGTATACCACACACACACTGTTATTGCTCTATATCACACACACTGTTATTGCTGTATACATCACACTGTTATTGCCGTATACATCACACTGTTATTGCTGTATACCACATACACTGTTATTGCTGTATACCACACACACTTTTATTGTTGTATACCACACACACTGTTATTTCTGTATACATCACACTGTTATTGCTGTATATCACACACACTGTTATTTCTGTATACCACACACTGTTATTGCTGTATACCACACACACTGTTATTGCTGTATACATCACACTGTTATTGCTGTATACCACACACACTGTTATTGCTGTATACCACACACTGTTATTGCTGTATATCACACACACTGTTATTTCTGTGTACATCACACTGTTATTGCTATATACATCACACACTGTTATTTCTGTATACATCACACACTGTTATTGCTGTATATCACACACACTGTTATTGCTGTATACCACACACACACTGTTATTGCTCTATATCACACACACTGTTATTGCTGTATACATCACACTGTTATTGCCCTATATATCACACTGTTATTGCTGTATATCACACACACTGTTATTTCTGTATACATCACACACTGTTATTGCTGTATATCACACACACTGTTATTTCTGTATACATCACACTGTTATTGCTGTATATCACACACACTGTTATTTCTGTATACATCACACTGTTATTGCTGTATAACACACACACTGTTATTTCTGTATACATCACACTGTTATTGCTGTATACCACACACACTATTATTGCTGTATATCACACACACTGTTATTGCTGTATACCACACACTGTTATTGCTGTATACCATACACAGTTATCGCTGTATACCACACACACTGTTATTGCTGTATACCACACACACTGTTATTGCTGTATACCACACACACACTGTTATTGCTCTATATCACACACACTGTTATTGCTGTATACATCACACTGTTATTGCCATATACATCACACTGTTATTGCTGTATACCACATACACTGTTATTGCTGTATACATCACACTGTTATTGCTGTATACCACATACACTGTTATTGCTGTATACATCACACTGTTATTGCCGTATACATCACACTGTTATTGCTGTATACCACATACACTGTTATTGCTGTATACATCACACTGTTATTGCTGTATACCACATACACTGTTATTGCTGTATACATCACACTGTTATTGCCGTATACATCACACTGTTATTGCTGTATACCACACACACTGTTATTGCTGTATACCACACACTGTTATTGCTGTATACCACATACACTGTTATTGCTGTATACATCACACTGTTATTGCTGTATACCACACACACTGTTATTGCTGTATACCACACACTGTTATTGCTGTATACATCACACACTGTTATTGCTGTATATTACACACACTGTTATTTCTGTGTACATCACACTGCTATTGCTGTATACATCACACACTGTTATTTCTGTATACATCACACACTGTTTTTGCTGTATACCACACACACTGTTATTGCTATATATCACACACACTGTTATTTCTGTATACATCACACACTGTTATTGCTGTATACCACACACTCTGTTATTGCTGTATACTATGCACACTGTACTTTGTATATAATTAATACTTTGATGTGCAGAGTAACTGCAATAAAAGCAGTAAGATAGATTTGACATAATGGAACAACATCTAGATGATAATGAAGAAAGATTTTATGCTCTTGGTAACCTACGTCAGATGAGAGGTGATGGGAAAATGTTTTATCCGTCATTCCCAGCCTCAATGGTTTTTCTGAATTTTATATTTAATAATAAAACTGTCACGTACAAATGAAGGGACTTCAGTCAGTTCTTGAGGGGTTAAACACGCAGTTGCTGAGGCAGAAGTCTTCTCCTGTGGGGGTTTCTCTGATTTATGAACATTTCAACAAAGCAGCCAGCTTTAATAGCCTACCTGGGCCAGCAGAAGACTAACAGATGCACCATATGTGAGGTATTAATGATTTACCTGCAATACTTGGTGTGGTAATGATGCCAGTGAGTAGGACCATCACAGTATCACTTTTTAATGATCTAAAGCTGGTGCACTGCTTTGATATTCAACCTCTGTTCCCCCCCCCGTCCCCCACCCTCCTTCCATCCCACCCCCTCAACATTAAACTAATTACTGTTAATTCGTTACTTTATTTAGTAATGTGCTGAGCAAATACAAATGTGAAGCTCCCAAGCCAGTGATGCTGTGTTTGTCTAACAGGTACTTCAGCACCAGTGATGGTGATACATTACAATGATTTATGATCGCGGGTTGCTTCAGGGTAACACGTGAGTCCAGAGCATAACTTCATAAAAACACACAGTTTATAAATGAATCATCTGTCAGTTACTCAGAGTCTGACCGGTAAAGATAGAGACCCATCTGAAATGTTAATCTATCTTTCTCACTCAATCCTTATCACCTTGTTGAGCTATTGTTTCTGTCTTAGTCAAATTTGCCAGTTTTTTTTCCCTTTTCTATTTGATTTACTGTGAAGTATACATTTCTGTAATATTATCTTCAGAAGCTGTGCTAAGAGTATTATTGTCAGTGCTGCAGAATATGGACATTTTTATACTTTCTCACTGAGTTTAGTGCAGACAAGTGTGGGTTTTATATGTTAGTCATGATGTGGAGATGCCGGCGTTGGACTGGGGTGAACACAGTAAAAGGTCTCACAACACCAGGTTAAAGTCCAACAGGTTTATTTGGTAGCAAATACCATAAGCTTTCGGAGCGCTGCTCCTTCGTCAGATGGAGTGGAAATGTCCAAGTGTGATTTCCACTCCATCTGACGAAGGAGCAGCGCTCCGAAAGCTTATGGTATTTGCTACCAAATAAACCTGTTGCACTTTAACCTGGTGTTGTGAGACTTCTTATTTTATATGTTAACCATGGTAAATGCATCAGGTTTGTCATAACAAGGATATCAGAGATGTCACACTCCAGTGCATGCATTACATGTGTATTTAAGTTACATGTGAAGGAAGGTAAGGTACAGGAATGTACCCACTGTAGCTGTAGGGTATGGATGGACAATGAGATTGGGGATTTCAGGATTCCAGGTTAGCACTGCAGCCTCACAGCGCCAGGGACTCGGTTCAATTCTGGCCCTGGGTGCCTGTCTGTGTGGAATTTGTACATTCTCCCCGTGTCTGCATGGGTTTCCTCAGTGCTTCGGTTTCCCACAGTCCAAAGATGTGTGGGTTAGGTTCATTGGCCTTGATAAATTGCCCATTAGTGTCAGGGGAATTAGCAGGGCAAATATGTGGGGTTACAGGGATAGGTGGGATTGAGGTCAGTGCAGGCTCGATGGGCTGAATGGCCTCCTTTTGCACTGTAGGGATTTTATAATTCCCTGGGAATGTGGTGCCTAAAGGCATTACAGGATCAGTACCAGATGTTAATGTAAACAATGTGTTCAGGGCTGAGCGGGGAACATGTGCATTAAACCCCAAAATAAATTCAGTGGGTCGAGTTTCCGGATTGAATCATTCATTTTTTATCTCCTGGGTCTTATGTCTTCAAGTTGTACGGTGGGTATGATTCTCATGCACTCACTGCAATCTGATGTCCAATATTTGATGGGCCAATGCAGGGAAGGACTTTGGAGAAGGCGGGAGGTTTTATTTTATTCATTCCTGGGATGTGGGAATCACTCCCTGAGGGTATCTAAGACTCAATCACATTGCTGTGGCTCTAGAGTCACATGTAGACCAGACCATGGTAAGGACGGCAGATTTCCTTCCCTAAAGGACATTATAACAATCAACAATGGTTTCACAGTCATCATTAGACTGCTAAGTTCAGGTTTTCATTTGAATTCAATGGGACTCGAACCCTTGTTCCCAGAGCATTACTCTGGGTCTCTGGATGACTGATTCAGCGGGAACGCCACAGGCTCCCCTGCTTAGGGTGGGTTGACAAAGAGCAAGCACTGTGAGTCAATGATGCTTCCCTGGAGTGGCTGCAGTCAGGATCAAGAGAGACAAGAACAGAAAATGCTGGAAAATCTCAGCCGGTCTGACAGCATCTGTGGGGAGAGAATAGAGCCAACGTTTCGAGTCTGGGTGAACCTTCGTCAGAGAGACATATCATTCCCCAGCAACTGGAGGAAGAAAGCTGTGATTATCACCAGGAAGGTATGGTTTGACATAGCTGAGTAGGTGAGTAGCAGCAACATGGCACTCTGGTCTGATAGAGTGTAGAAAACAGTTTGATGATCTCACCAGTTCAGGGAAAATGGGCAATTTCTGATTCCTGTGGTGTAAACCCTTAACCCACTTTCACTCTGTCTTGCTAAACACTTTCCGACACATCACCCCTCACATCCACTCCGGTTTCAGCCTCACACTCTCTCTGTGTCCATTCAGCATTGCCACTCACCATAATCCTTACGTAATGTGCCCAATCTGTCTGATAGTCACCATCGCTGAATCCTTCAGTTTCTGTTTTTTGCCTGTTGTAGGAGAGAGCTCAGAACATCAGAGGGGACTGAGGAGGATGGAGATGTGCAGCTGACAGAAACTAGAGGGTAAAGCCACGGAGGTAAGAGGTGCAACTGCATCCCTCTCAATCAGAGATGAAGAGGCAGATTATTGGTGACAGAATTTTCTGATATACATGCTGACTTTACTTCTTCACTGATGGAAGCTGAACCTGTTGGTATCAACCCTCTCATCTGAGACATTGGCCCCTCTGTCTCTCTCACTGGTGCACCCATCTCCAATGTGTCTGCTGATCCCACCCCACCGTGTTATCACAATTCTCTTCCTCTCACATGTATTAACATACAGTGAAAACTATTGTTTCTTGCGCGCTATACAGACAAAGCATACCATTCATAGAGAAAGAAAGGAGAGAGTGCAGAATGTAGTGTTACAGTCATAGCTAGGGTGTAGAGAAAGATCAACTTAATGCAAGGTAGGTCCATTCAAAAGTCTGATGGCAGCAGGGAAGAAGCTGTTCTTGAGTCGGTTGGAACGTGACCTCAGAGTTTTGTATCTTTTTCCCGATAGAAGAAGGTGGAAGAGAGAATGTCCAGGGTGCGTGGTAGGTCCATTCAAAAGTCTGATGGCAGCAGGGATGAAGCTGACTTCATGCCATCCATGGTGCCTCCTGTCCTGCTACTGGCCAGAACTCTGCACAAGGTCTGCCAGAGGGGACTGACAACATAGCTGTCAGCATTGAGCCTTTACTGAGATTGGCGATCTGAGATTTAAATAGTTGTAGCTCAAACTCACCCCCTTTCTGTTGGTGAGGTGGTAAATTCAAATATTTCGTCAATTCAGTTCAAAATCTACAGATGGTAATGATGTTAAATCCTGTGCTAATTGACAACCTGGCTGTCCAAGTATTCACATTGCCACTCCTGAACTCGCAAGCATCCAAACTGATGCGCGATATAACTCACGAGGCTAGAGATGCTCGAGGAAATAAAGGCTTTTATTGACTACTACAATAGAGCTACCATATATAATACACGATCCCAGACTGAGGGGTCCCAGACAGAGCAGTGACCTTTATACCTCTCCCAGGAGGCGGAGCCCGACTGGGATGTACCATAATAACTATATTACAGGTAGAACAGCCCAACCCTAACCCCAACAGCAACATATATACAGACTCATGGTACTGGCCAGATCCTGGCTCAGTACTACCTGGTGGGAACCAACGATGGTTCACCACATTCACCCCTCCTTTGAAGACAAAGGCCAGCGGGGTACAAAAAAACACAGAACAATTGGTCATCAGTCTATAAGTTCAGACGGTCAGGGGGACCGCACCGTCGTTGTGACCTCCTCAACACCGGCGATGACACCAGAGTAGGCACTCGCGGTGGCGTTCTCCCCAAGGCAGTGTCCAACGGCTCCTCCACTGTCTCACGGGCCGGTTGACCCCGAGGTGGTGACAATCCGCTGAGCTCGGACACGCCTTGAAGTGGCGACCATCTCCTAGACTCAGGCAAGCTGTACACGGGAGTAAAAGGGTTAGGTAATGGTCCCGATGCTGCCCGCGCCGTGTCAGGAGGGGAAACAATAGTTGGGGGGTCTCTAACAGGAGGTATGGGAGCGACAGGGGTTTCCAAGCCCCCTGCTGGCGCCAGGTCTCGAATCGAGACCGTGTCCTCTCGCCTGTCAGGGTATGCCACATAGGCATACTGAGGGTTGGCGTGGAGGAGATGGACCTGTTCAACCAAAGGGTCGGACTTGCGGGCCCTAACATGTCGCCGCAGGAGGACAGGTCCTGAGTACGTCAACCAAGACGGTAATGAGGTCCCAGAGGAAGACTTCTGAGGGAATGAAAACAGTCTCTCATGGGGAGTAGCGTTGGTTGCCGTACACAGGAGTGAGCGTATGGAATGGAGCGCATCAGGGAGCACCTCTTGCCAACGGGAGACTGGAAGGCTTTTTGACTTCAACGCCAGTAAGACAGCCTTCCAGACTGTAGCATTCTCACGTTCCACCTGTCCATTACCCCTAGGGTTGTAGCTCGTGGTTCTACTAGAGGCAATCCCGTATGAGAGCAGGTATTGCCTCAAGTCATCGCTCATGAACGGCGAGCCCCTATCGCTGTGGATGTAACAGGGGTACCCGAACAGGGTGAAAAGATCACAAAATGCCTTGATAACCGTGGCAGCGGTCGTATCAGAACAGGGAATGACAAAAGGGAATCGTGAGTACTCATCAATGATATTGAGGAAGTACACATTCCGATCTGTCGAGGGAAGGGGGCCCTTAAAATCCACACTCAGTCTTTCGAAGGGACGAGTGGCCTTAACGAGTTGTGCCCTGTCAGGTCGGTAAAAGTGCAGTTTGCATTCCGCGCATACCCGGCAGCTTCTAGTTATGGACCTGACATCCTCCACCGAGTAGGGTAGATTCCGGGCTTTTACGAAGTGGTAGAGCCGAGTGACCCCTGGATGGCAGAGGTCATTGTGGAGAGCCTGCAAACGATTCTCCTGTATACTGGCGCATGTTCCACGCGACAGGGCATCCGAGGGCTCGTTGAGTTTCCCTGGACGATACATGATGTCGTAATTATAGGTGGAGAGTTCGATTCTCCACCTCAAGATCTTATCGTTCTTGATCTTGCCCCGTAACGTGTTATTGAACATGAACGCCATGAACCGCTGGTCCGTGATCAGGGTGAACCGTTTTCCCACCAAGTAATGGCGCCAATGCCGGACGGCCTCCACAATGGCCTGGGCCTCCTTTTCCACCGCTGAATGTTGAATTTCGGGGCCTTGGAGGGTGCGAGAAAAAAAGGCGACGGGCCTGCCCGCCTGGTTAAGTGTGGCGGCCAGGGCGAAATCAGATGCATCGCTCTCCACCGGGAAGGGGATGGACTCATCTATAGCGTGCATCGTGGCTTTCGCGATGTCGGCTTTTAGTTTTTCAAAGGCCAAACGAGCCTCTGGTGTTAGAGGAAAAGAGGTAGACTTGATGAGCGGACGGGCTTTGTCCGCGTAATTGGGAACCCACTGTGCATAGTAAGAGAAGAAGCCTAAGCATCTTCTCAGTGCTTTTGCGCTAGTGGGCAGGGGAAGTTCGAGGAGGGGACGCATACGGTCTGGATCAGGGCCAATGACCCTGTTTTCCACCACGCATCCGAGGATAGCTAGGTGGTGCGTGCGAAATACACACTTCTCCCTGTTGTAGGTCAGATTCAGGCGAGATGCAGTGCGTAGGAATCTAAGAAGGTTGGTATCGTGGTCCTGCTAGTCATGGCCGCAGATGGTGACATTATCCAGGTACGGGAAGGTAGCCCGCAGTCCGTTATGGTCCACCATTCGGTCCATAGCACGCTGGAAGACCGAGACCCCATTCGTGACTCCAAAAGGAACCCTTAGAAAATGGTACAAGCGACCATCCGCCTCAAAGGCCATGTATTGTCGGTCCTCTGGGCAAATGGGGAGCTAGTGGTAGGCAGACCTTAGGTCGATGGTGGAGAACACCCGGTACTGCGCAATCTGGTTGACCATGTCAGAAATGCGCGGGAGGGGATACCCATCCAGCTGCGTGTATCTGTTAATGGTCTGACTATAGTCAATGACCATCCGGGGTTTGTTCCCACTCTTGACCACCACGACCTGCGCTCTCCAAGGACTAGCGTGAGGTTGTATGATCCCTTCCTTGAGGAGCCGCTGAACCTCAGATCGAATGAAGATCCGATCCTCAGCGCTGTAATGCCTACTCTTAGTCACGATGGGCTTGCAGCCTGGCACGAGATTCTGGAATAAGGAGGGTGTGGTAATTTTAAGCGTCGAGAGGCTACAGGTGGAGCGCGTTGGGCAATTTGGAGGCTGCTGTTCTCCCACTGAAAGCGGAGGGAGTGGCCCACCGTACTGCAGGGTTACACTCTTCAAGTGGACCATGAAATTTAGTCCGAGGAGTATTGGCGCGCAAAGGTGTGGTAACACCAGGAGCTTGAAGCTCTCGTAAACCGTGCCCTGCACCGTTAGATTTACCACGCACCTCCCTAGCACGGTGACAGACCGGGACCTTGACGCCATTGAAATTGTCTGCTTGACAGGCTGGATCTGGAGGCCTCACCGCTTCACGGCATTTGGGTGAATAAAGCTCTCCGTGCTCCCGCTGTCAAACAGACAATAAATCGTGCGTTTGTTTACCTGTATGTCCATCATGGACTTGTCGAGTCTGTGAGGCTTTGCCTGGTCCAGGATGATCGACGCCATCGTTGGTTCGTGAGCGCCACTGCAGGCAGCTGAGATGGATCATGGCGGCCCCTGCTGGTCATTCGTGGTCGGTGCCGACCAAAATGGCTGCTCCCATAGGTCGCACGTGGGTGATGGCGCCAAAATCAGCGACCCCTGGTGGTCGCGCGTCTCTTGCAACTCCGTCGTCAGGAATGGTGACGTCCTGGCCTCGCACATTGAAGAAACCCTTGACGATGCCGACGACGAGGAACCCGGCTCCGGGGAGTCACACGCCGCACTGCTGTTCCTGGATGTAAGTTTGGATTGACATACCTTCGAATAATGCCCCTTCTTGCCGCAGGCGGAGCACAACACCGCTTTAGCGGGACGTCGCTGCCGAGTGTGCTTCACTCCCCCACAGAAGTAACACCGCGGGCCGCCTGGAGCTGCTGCCATCGTCAGGCCCGAGGGTGGGCACACCATCACGCAGCTTTTCGGACCCGCTGGACGAAGTGGGGTCTGTGACTGCTCCTGCCACGCCAGGCTTTTGGAGGCCGTTTCTAGCGTATCCGCTAGCTCTATAGACTTAGTGAGATCGAGATTACCTTGCTCCAACAGTCGAAGTCGGATATAAGACGATCCGATTCCCGCCACAAACGCATCTCGAACGAGGTCGTCCATGTTCTGGTCTGCTGACACTGCTTTGCAGTTACAGCCCCTGGCTAGCTGTAGGAGCTCGCACGCGTACTGTTCCGTCGTTTCGCCGGGCTGCCGTCGTCGAGTGGCTAAGAGATATCGAGCATGCATCTCGTTTGGCGGTTTAATGTAGCGCTTCTTAAGAAGCTCGAGGGCCCCTTTGTAGTCGGTGGCCCCACGGATCGCTAAATATACAGCGTCGCTTACCCTCGCGTGGAGGACCCGGAGTCTGTCCTCGTCCGTGGTGACCGCTGCGGAGGCTTCGAGGTAATCCTGAAAACATTTCAAACAGTGGTCGAAGGTGTTGGAGGCGCCCGCCGCACGTGGGTCCAGCGTAAGACGTTCGGGTTTAAGCATTTGCTCCATGCTCTCTGTATCGTTTTCTTTTTTTTTCAACGACGAGAGTTCAATTAGTAGTCAATAAAATTGATGCGCGATATAACTCACGAGGCTAGAGGTGCTCGAGGAAATAAAGGCTTTTATTGACTACTACAATAGAGCTACCATATATAATACACGATCCCAGACTAAAGGGTCCCAGACAGAGCAGTGACCTTTATACCTCTCCCAGGAGGCGGAGCCCGACTGGGATGTACCATAATAACTATAATACAGGTAGAACAGCCCAACCCTAACCCCAACAGTAACATGTAGAACAGCCCAACCCTAACCCCAACAGTAACATGTAGGACAACCCAACCCTAACCCCAACAGCAACATATATACAGACTCATAGTACTGGCCAGACCCTGGCTCAATACTACCTAGTGGGAACCAACGATGGTTCACCACACAAACACAACTCTGTTAATCCCTGAGAGGGACAAGTCAGGGTCATGCGGTGCTTCAACCCAAACCACCTTGGATTTCAACGCCCCCTTCATGGAATCTAAAACACAGGCCATTCAGCCCCACCTGCTCATGCTGCTGTTTGTGCTTCACCTCGCTTTACCTCATTCTCCCAGCAGAACATTCCATTCCTTTCCCCCTCATTCCCCCCCCACGCCCCATCCCCCAGGTTCCTCTGAAATGCATCTATTCTAATAACCTCAGGAGATAGTAAATTCCACATTCTTTACCATTCTTGATTTATTTGATTTGAATTATTGTTGTCACATGTATTGGGATACAGTGAAAAGTATTGTTTCTTGTGTGCTATACAAACAAAGCATACCGTACATAGAGTACATAGGGGAGAAGGAAAGGAGAGGGTGCAGAATGTAGTGTTACAGCCATAGCTAAGGTGTAACATTATTAAAAAGTTCAATTTCAAAAGCATAGAATGAGAGTAAAAGATAGAATTAGAGGGTACGCTGGGGACAAGAAGTCGCCATCTTGAATGGCGTTTCTTTGCATCAATAAATTTCTTCTCAATTCCCTGTTGGATTTATTAGTGATGATCTCATATTTATATCCATTGGGTCCTTTTCATACTGCAGTATAATTCATAAGTTGGTATCTCTTAAACTGCTGTCAATCATTACCACCTTGACACAGGATGTGATGTGGTAAACACAGGATGTGACATAGTACACCTGGGACTCTGAACTGAGTAGTCAAGCAGCAATGGCAAAGGTCAGCTGTGTACATCGTCTCCTAGTTAACACGACTTCATCCTCAAAGAAAGAAGCCACATTAGCGGCCGCGCTCGCCCCAAAACCGGAAAATCCTGCCCGAGGTCAATGGACCTTTGCATGGTCTGCCCCCCCACCCACTACAATTCCCGTGGCGGTCGGGACGGGAAAATTCCCCCTGCAGACTCCAACTGTACAGGAGGAGAATGAAAATGAGGAGATTGATGAAACTGGTGTAGAGGACAAGGATATAGAATTAGCCACATTCCAAGCCAATGTGTCCAGGGTTAAGGCTGTTTGAGCATTGAAAAATAACATTTTACTTGTTCCATTAATCTTCACTTTCACTTCCACAACTAATTGAATAAAGCAAATTTTACTTGCAATGTGGATTATTAGCATACTGTGTTTAACTTGAAGTGGTAGGACAGTGACATCACTTGAACTGCTGTCACACTGTGACATCCAATGGCATTAGCATCACTGGATCCCCCCCACTATCAATATTCTGGGGGGGGTTACTATTGACCAGAAACTGAACTGGACTACCCATATAGAATACTGTGGCTACAAGAGCAGGTTAAAGGCTGAGAATCCTGTGGCGTGTAACTGACCTCCTGAATCCCTGAACAAGTCAGGAGTGTGATCGAATATTTCCCACTTGCTTGGATGGGTGCAGCTCCAACAACACTTAAACAGCTCAACACCATCCAGGACAAAGCAGCCCATTTGTTTCCTACCCTTTCCACAAACATCCACTCCCTCCACCACCAGCGCACAATAGCAGCTGTGTGTACTATCTACAAGATGCAGTGCAGGAACTCACAAGGTTCCTTAGACAGCACCTTCCAAATCTACAACCAGTACCATCTTGAAAGATAAGGGCAGCAGATACCTAGAAATACCACTGGCAACTAGGGGAATTTCACAGTAACTTCATTGCCGTGTTAATGTAAGCCTTACTTGTGACTAATAAATAAACTTTATGTCCAGCTTTTCTCACTCGTTTGAAAATCAGTTCTTGCTAACTCCACTAGAGGTTCCCTTCAAGTCATTCACCATCCTGATTTGGAAATATATCACTGATCCCTCATTGTCGCTGAGCCAAAATCCTGGAACTCCCTCCCTAACAGCACTGTGGGTGTACCTACACCTCAGGGACTGTAGCGGTTCAAGATGGCAGCTCACCACCACCTTCCCAAGGACAACTAGGGATGAGCAATGGATATATGTTGCTCTAGCCAGCAACACCGACATCCCATAAAACAAATTTTAAAAAATCACTCTCCATGGCCAGAGAGGCAGTCCAGCATGCGGAATCTGTCTCCCTCAACAGGACATGAGGGAGCCTGCCTGTCACTGAGAGACACTCGGCTGGGTAAACCTCAATGCATGAGAAATCTCTAATAGTGTGGAGCTGCTTTACTTATGGTCAAAATGTAATGTGATTCAGATTGCATAATGTTTACACTCAACGATGGACTGCTTTCTAGGCTCAGACTATCCACAAAACCATTGCTGTTCTGGAAAAATAAACTTGTTTCTAAAGGGCAGCAAGTGGATTAAACTGGGAAACCTCTCAAATTAGACAGCTTTTTAAAGTTAGAGGTGCCATCTAGTGGAGTTAGCGAGAACTGATTTTCAAACGAGTGAGAAAAGCTGGACATAAAGTTTATTTATTAGTCACAAGTAAGGCTTACATTAACACTGCAATGAAGTTACTGTGAAGTTCTCCTAGTTGCCACATTCTGGCACCTATTCGGGTCAAAGCACCTCACCAGTAAGTCTTTCAGAATGTGGGAGGAAACCAGAGCATCCAGAGGAAACCCACGCAGACACGGGGAAAATGTGCAGACTCCGCACAGACAGTGACTAAAGCCAGGAATCGAACTCGGGTCCCTGATGCTGTGAAGCAGCAGTGCTAACCACTGTGCCACCGTGCCACCATGTTCCTGTCCCCTGTGATCCTGTGTTCCTAAGACAATCTTTGTGTATTTTCATACCTTTGATGCAGAATATACCACAGCTTTACAGAGACAGGGGGAGTCAAAACTAAAACAGATCAAAGGAATAATGGTAGAGAACTAGATCTGACTGAAAGCTTGCTTTTGAAGACAGATTTTGAACGAGGTTTTTGATTTATTGTCAAATGTATTAGCATTTAGTGAAAAGATAGGTGATGAAGAAATAGTGAGATGGACGGATTTAGGGAGTTTGTTCAGCGATCAAGACCAAAATATCAAATTCCCTTTGCATTCGGGTGAAGAGACAGGAGGTCTACAAATGGTTAAAGTCAGAGGAGCAGAAGGGGGTGCTGGGTTATGAGAGCAGAAGTTGTTGTACAGGATTGCCTGGCTGAGGCTACGGTGGGATTTAAAGACAAATATTTTAAATCCAGCATGAGACACCAATGTAGGTTAATGAGGGATAGGAGCGATGGGCGAGTGGGAAACTGGGAACTAAGCTTTGAATAAGTTAGAGTGATGGGGAGAACTTAAGGAGTGTGATGGAGATCTCGCTCACCAATTGGAGAACCAGTGGGAACCCTGCATTGCTTCTCTCTGGCTGGCCTGAGGTGATTACCAGGTAATTGGGCCTCTTAGAAAACCAACAAGCCCCCATTGAGTCAGAAATCCCAACCCCAAGATCTGCTGACCAAACAGAAGCCAGCAGCTGTCCAGTGGCAACAGTGCCACCGGGAGTGGTGGCCATTACCGGTACAGCACAGTGGTTAGCACTGCTGCTTCACAGCTCCTGGGACCTGGGTTCGATTCCCGGCTTGGGTCACTGTCTGTGTGGAGTTTGCACATTCTCCTCGTGGCTGCGTGGGTTTCCTCCGGGTGCTCCGGTTTCCTCCCACAGTCCAAAGATGTGCCGGTTAGGTTGATTGGCTATGCTAAAAATTGCCCCTAGTGTCCTGAGATGAGTAGGTTAGAGGGATTAGTCGGTAAATATGTAGGAATATGGGGGTAGGGCCTGGGTGGGATTGTGGTCGGTGCAGACTCGATGGGCCGAATGGCCTCTTTCTGTACTGTAGGGTTTCTATGAACACGTGGGCCTGCAAGAGGGATTGGCATCAGGTCCCCAGAAAGGGGAGTGTGGGTGGGATGGGTGTCCAGGGGAAGAGATCGAGAGCAAGAGTGAAGCTCCTCTTCCTCAAGCCTGGTCCCTCAATTGGGCAGACTGCCTAAAAATGAGGGACTGGTAGGCTGGATTTTTAAAGTTTATTTATTAGTGTCACAAGGAGGCTTACATCAACACTGCAATGAAGTTATTATAAAAATCTAGTCACCACGCTCCAGCACCTGTTCTGGTACACGGAGGGAGAATTTAGCAGGGCCAATGCACCTAACCTGCACATCTTTGGGAGGAAAACAGAGCACCCGGAGGAAACCCACGCAGACACGAGAAGAATGTGCAGATTCTGCACAAACAGCAACCCAAGCTGGAAATAGAACCCGGGTCCCTGGCGCTGTGAGGCAGCAGTGCTAACCACTGTACCACCATACCGTCCATATTTGTCACATGACTTACAGAGCTGGGCAGGATTCCCCAGGACCTCAGGCAGAGTAGGTGCATTGAGAGTTTGTGTGTTTAGTAAATAAACTGCCCGTTTGTTGAAAATCCCTTGCACAGTTATCGATTTAATGGACCATGCAGATCTACGTGGTGTCACGGCTGGCAGGACGGCACAGGGACCTCGAAACATTGACCCATTTATCTCTTGGAGGACAATTGGGACAAATTCAAGCAGGAATGGATCATTTTGTGGTGCAGTGTGGTCTGAAAAAAAATGAAACACTACAAGCCTATACTCGGGTGAACCTAACAGTTCCCACAGCAAGTTTAGATTGTTTCAATTCAATTCAGAAGAACATAAAGAGGATCCTACAATTATCCTTCAGAAATTCAAAAAAAATATGCCCCCCACTTAAAAACATAATTTTAGTCTGCAGGCAAACCCAATAGGATTTGCTGGGCTGCCTCCCTGCATGCCAACACCCTCCCTCCCCTAGTTGCATACCAGCAGCATCAGGATGAAGTGATCCTTACATATAAAAAGGCCGGCCACCCTCCAAGCCTCCTGCCCCGACTTTGATTGGGGGGAGGGGAGAAGGAAGGCAGCAGGGCCCCTGCACCACTCCCTCCAGCCATTCAGACTGTCTCACCCACCTTAGAACTCACCTCCAGGGTGGGGAGCATTCAATTCCACGCAGTCATCATAAACCAGGAGGAAGGTGTTTGTGGTGACGTGACCTGTTCTGAATTTTGCTGTTACTAAACCTGTCTGTTTTGACTGTTTAGTTTAAAGCAGGGCCCAGGTTGTTTTACTTGGAATAAGGTGCAAGATGTTCATACTTGTAGACAATGGCAGAAGCATCTGTGGATGTGGATTTTTTCTATTCGCTCAAGGGATCTGGACATTACTGACTGCCAATAATTTATTGGCCATCACCAATTGCCTTTGGTGAGCTGCTTTCATAACCCACTGCAGTCCTTGTGTCAGTGCTGTTAGGGTGTTTGTTCCAGGTTTTTGATACAACAACGAAGGAATGACAATATATTTCTAAGGATGGTATGTGACTTGAAGGGGAACTTGTAGGTGCTGCCATTGTCCTTCCAGGTAGAGATCATGTTTGGAAGGTGCAGACGGAGGAGCCTTGCTGAGTTGCTAGAGTGCATCTTGTAGACACTATGCTGCTGGTGGAAGCGAATCATGTAGGCTGCTTTATCCATTTGATGTTGAGCTTCTAGAGTGTTGGTGGAATTCCACCCATCCAGGTAAATGGACAGTATTCCATCACACTCCTGATTTGAGCCTTGTAGATTGTAGACAGGCTTTGGGGAGTCAGGCGAGTTACTCGCTGCACAATTTCCAGCCTTTGACCTGTCCTTGTAGCCACAGTCACACGCCCCTGCCCCAAGCCCATAATCCCAAACATTTACCCCAGTAATCCTCCTACACATCTTGGGACACTAAGGAATAATTTACCATGGCCAATCCACCTAACCTGCATATCTTTGGACTGTGGGAGGATTCTAGAGCACCCGGAGGAAACCTACACAGACACGGGGAAAACATGCAAACTCCACACAGTCACCGAAGGCCGGAATTGAATCTGGGTCCCTGGTGCTGAGGCGCTAACCATTGTGCTGCCCCCTAATACCACTGAATGTCAAGGGGAGATGGACTGTTAGTCTCCAAAGTCCGAGGGAGGTATTAATGCCAAGTTTCATAAAAGGTTACACTTTAACTGTCCATTTAATTTTGAGATAGAATTTAGACTGTCACTGGTTTAAAATTTTTAGCCATAGAGAACTAAACGAGTTTTACACTTTATTTGAAATGTTGAAAAATAATTACATTTATTATTTACAGAACCAGGTAACGTATATTGCTGACAGGCACACAGAACAGCACCATTCACAGGGTTTGTACATAAATCACATACAACACTTTGTAAAAGAAAGCAGAATCACAATCACACATTTCCCCATTTGAAATGTCCTTTTGTAGCAATATTTTCCTCTCGCCTCTAACAACAACGTTATTAAAAATCATGTCATGAATAAGGCAAGAGTGAAAACAGGAAAGAAATTCCAGGAAAAAGAGTCATCCTCTTCACCCAAGAACGCAGGCTTTGGAATAGACCCCAAACACACATACTGAATCTGGATCAATTACAAAATCGGTAGTGATTAACAAGAAATGTTTTCCAGTATTATTTTATTATTTTAAAGAATTTATTCACAACCTGTTCACTCTGATCAAGGTAAGGCACTGGTTTATTCCCATGATAAGAGTTGAGAAACCCCAAGTAGTGGTAGCTGATACGGAATTTTTCCAGCAAGGCCATGTTCTGACTATGATCCAGTTACGGATCTTTATTTTCTATGGAGTTGCTTGCCTGTAGATACTGCCTTGACTTTCTGCCTGCATGTTTCAGAGGGGAAGGAAAATAGAGACTGCCACTGATCTTCAGGTGTCCAATTCCACTGGGCAGCAGACAATGGAGTATCAGGAAGATGCTCGTGATAAGCAGCTCAGCCAGAGAAAATCAGACACGAGCTGACACAGAAACCGTGGGCAGAAAGTTGGGCATCTCTCACTTGTGAGAGGCCAGGAGCATTAATGCCCCTCCTGACTAACACAAATCAATTTGGAACCTTAGACTGACTAGTGGACTTTAGTGTACGTGAACATTACACCAAGGGTCCCAGTGACATTTACATTGGTCAATTGCCTGTCTCTTGAGGCAAGTGTTTGAAGGCCGCCAACTAATCAGCAGTAGCCAAAGAAGCCACGGAAACAGAGCAGCAAGGGCTGCATCACAATTTATAATGTTATCGGTCTGTTCCCACCTGGCAAAGTGAAGAATCAGCCTCGTGCAGAAAAAGTGTGTTCAATTTACTTCAATGGTAGAATGCATTGGAAATACTTCCTCCTCTTTTTAACTTGTAATTTACTTCAGGTTTAGAAGGGGGAATTAAAGCAGAAGGGGTAGTAGTTATTCCCATCCGATTGTCCTTGTTTTGATCGATTGCTGCTGATAATAGTGAGTCGTATTTCTCACCTTCTGTCCACTTATGAAGTCAGTTCATACTGTTAGTTGAGTATTTATTTGTAAGTTGCAAGTCTGTGCCCTCAAAGCATGAAGACCCCAGCGCAAAAAACAGTTAATCATCTTTCCCAAAAACAGGTTCCACATTGGTTCTTGTTAATGCCCACTGTGTGTTTTCAGTACAGACTTTGAGGTTTTCGGTATCCCTACCATTTAATATTCAAAGCATTATTCATTTTCTCCACAGCGTGGTACTGTGTGTGCAGCATTTTCAAAGTTTTGCTGCTATCAGCACCTCCGAACCACTGTTCATACAGCTTCTTAATGGACTCATCTGCTTCTGGTGCCTGGACCTTCACGCTTGTATAAAGTTCCTCAACGTGTTGCAACAAATCCTTACTGGATTCAGATCCCTCTGTTCGTATTTGGCCACCACCATTAAGACAACCTGTAGGCAGCAACAGATTTGATTCACTAGTCATTGGTTTTCACGACAAATTGATACATTAAAGAAAGCTCTGAATTATATTGGAAGCAGAACTACATCCTTGGGCATTCTGTTTTAACCTTGAAATTGATTTTCAGATAATTACATTCAAGTTTAAATGTCAATTGTTGCAGAGCTGTAACATGTCTAATAGGTCAATTAAAAACCATGTACCTAAAACTGAAAATGACACCACTGATGGGAATCTGCCGCAAGTGTCCATTCAGAGAGAGACATTAACAAAACCAGTAATCTATAACTAAAAATCTTACATGTGAACATTTCCTGTACATTTAAATTCCCATGTTCACATTTGTGTGTTCATTTGAGCTGCAAGTACACTCTTCTCCAGCAGAACTGAAGTACATCGCTTCCAGCTTTCAAAAGGATGCAATTCCAGACAAACATGTTTGCATTATAGGCCTCCATTATGAATGAGAATATTTAAAGAAATTATAACAATAAGGCAACAACGCAGCTTAAAATGGATACCCCATTATGTCTGTGCAACCAGGGCACATTATCCCCATGCTTTAATCTTCCCTCACCTGAAGGCTTGCGCCTCTGCCACATGCAAACTCAGAGGGAATCAACTATTAAAATATTTAAAGCTTCACTTCCTTTCAACCTTTGCCCATATGAATTCCCACGCCCACATTTAGAATAGAAACCAGCCATTGCAAATTGCCCCTGTAATCATACCCCACCAAAGCCTCATTTGAGGTTGCAACTGGCAGTTGAGAATAATTACAGCATAACAATTTTACACAGGCAGTTTCCATTATAATGCGGACCATCAGGAATTAATATCAGAAATATGAAAGGAAGGACAGAATGAATGATTTTAAATGACAATCGATTTACAGCCAACTGCTGCCCACTTTCCAATCCTGCTGAATCCCACTCTGTCTGCAATGCCATCGAAAAGTCAACCAGAGTGTTGGGGAAAAATTCAAAAGAAAAATCTAAACTTTACAGAATATGAAAACGTACAAAAAAATGTCCTCAAAGAATGCAAGGCACCAACTGAATTTGTACTTTGTGTTTCCAAACAGATCCGCAGGCTTGAGTGGCTGTTTATTTTTCTACCACACAAGCTGCAGCAAGCATTTCTCACACTCACCCTAAATTTCCATCTCCCCCCAACAAAAACGTGTCTGTAACGTTTTACCTGAAGGACAAGCCATCACTTCCACGTAATCATAGGTCAACTTTCCACGCTTCAACTTCTGCACCAGGTTCTGAATATTTCTGAATCCGTAGGCTAGTGCAAAGCGCAGCAGAACCCTCCCATCCTGTTCCAACGTTACCTCCTGGAAATCTTTATTCCTACAGAAAGGAAAGATTAGAAAAGTTATTGCCCAATAACCAGTTATACAAAATATTTAATGCTAAGGTGTCGGTTAAAGCTTATTAAAACCTGGGTAAAATGCTCTTTCAGGGAGTCGGTGCAGATTCAATGGGCCAAATGGCCTCCTTCTGCACTGTAGGGATTCTATGGTTCTTCATTGCTATGTGACAATCTTTGCATACAACAAAATGCATGACCTGTTAAAGCACTGTAGCTGAAGAAATTCCTGGGAAGTTGTTGCCTTGGCTCCCAAGCTGGTTAGCAATGAACAAATTCAAGAAAGTTACACATGCTTCAATCAAAGGTAATAAAATGCTGTTCTTATGAAGCAGCTGGAGTAGGTACAGTAAAGTTTAAAATAAAATTAATCAGAAAATGTCTACGGGATATCCAAATTATCCTCAAGAAGCCTTGCTTTCTGTAGGTTATTGGACATGGAGAACTACCAGGCAACACAGCAAGGGACAGAGAAATGTGATCAGCATGATAAAATTAACCTCTGGTACGGTACTGCTGTCTTAATGATCTCTTTCGGATTTGTATGGTTAATTACAGATCCACACAAGGTGTGATACATGAAATTCAAATGCATTGATCAGGTGAATAGAAATTATCTTAAGAGACAATTTAGAATAAAGAGGCAAGCTTTTAGTATTGGATATTTAAAGTCCCTTATGTTAGGTCATTTCCTTTGAGATTCTGTTAGACCAGACTACCAGAAGCAAACTAAAGCAAAACATGTGAATAATAACAGGATTTTTCCTTTCTTGTCAAATAATGGTTGTGGTAATAACTTCTCAATCTATAATCACTGAAAGATAGCCCATTTATTTCTACAAGTTTTTGGCACAGTTAACCTTTACAAAATTATTAAAGTTCACTTGGTTGTTACAGAGGTACTGAATTAGGGGCTACAATTGTTTCCCAAGTTACAGACCTGACCCTGGCTGATTCAGCTCAATATCAGCTCTATGTGTGATGATCACGTGCCTCACAGCCAAGTCCAATCCTGCTCTCATCCAATCATAAGTGCATTAATGATGGAAGTCATTCCCACAGGAGTGGGAACACTGACCAACATTCTCCTTGCTAGCTGAGACACACTGTGGCAATTATAACATGATGTGGAGATGCCGGCGTTGGACTGGGGTAATCACAGTAAGAAGTTTAACAACACCAGGTTAAAGTCCAACAGGTTTATTTGGTAGCAAAAGCCACACAATTTACAGCAGGAATGTACTTATCCTGAGTATTCTGAAATATCCCCTTAAAATGGATACCCCATTATGTCTGTGGAACCAGGGCACATTATCCCCATGCTTTAATCTTCCCTCACCTGAAGGCTTGCCCCTCTGCCACATGCAAACTCAGAGGGAATCAACTATTAAAATATTTAAAGCTTCACTTCCTTTCAACCTTTGCCCATATGAATTCCCACGCCCAATGTACAATATCCCCAAAGTGTGGCTTTTGCTACCAAATAAACCTGTTGGACTTTAACCTGGTGTTGTTAAACTTCTTACTGCAATTATAACAGCCCTACCACATGTCCTAGCTAAGGTAACTCAGTCTAAACTGACAAATGGATCAAGAAATGTCCTTTTGGTATGACTCAATAAATATTCTAAGTGATCATGAGAATCAAATTTTTCTGTTTTAATCAAAAATTAGGGGTAACCCTGTTGATCAAGGATGGCATTGGCTCAGGACAGCATGATATGGAATCAGTTTGGGTGGAGATGAGGAATAGTCAGGAAAAGGAATCACTAGTGGGTCTACAGCCCTCCTAAGTAACCACAATGTAGGGCAAAGTATAGCAGAAATATTGGGTGTTTGTGATAAAAGAACAGCAATAATCATGGATGACTTTAATCTACATATAAATTGTTAGAATCAGATTGGCAGCAGTTGCCTGGATGACGAGTTCACAGAATGCTGTTGGGACAGTCTCTTAAAGCAGCACATTCTGGAACCAACCCAGACCGCAGGTTATATTAGACTTTGCATTACATAATGTGACAGGATTAATTAATGATTCAGGATAAAGACACCCCAAGGTAGTAGCGACCACAATATGACTGAATTTTACACCCAGTTTGAAAGAGTGGGTCTAAGACTACCATTCTAAACTTAAACATGTGGGCATGAAAGTTGAGCTAGGTGAAGTGAACTGGTATATTACACTAGGGGATAGATCAATAGAGAAGCAGTGGTATACATTTAAGGGGATATTTCAGAATACTCAGGATAAGTACATTCCTGCTGTAAATAAAAATTCCATAGGGAGAAGTCACCATTCATGGTTAACTAAACAAAATAAGGAAAGCATCAAACTTAAGGAAAAAACATACAACTGCACAAAGATGAGTGGCACGTACAGATGATGGGTCAGAATATGATAAACAGCAGAGATTGCCTAAAAGGCTAATAAGGGGAAAGAGATTCAAGTGCATGAGGAAGCTAGCTAGCATGGTGGCACAGTGGTTAGCACTGTTGCCTCACAGTGCCAGGAACCCGGGTTTGATTCCCAGCTTGGGTGATTGTGTGGAGTTTCCCCGTTCTCCCCGTATCTGTGTGGATTTTCTCTGGGTGCTCCAGTTTCTTCCTACAGTCTGAAAGACGTGCTGGTTAGGTGCATTGGCCATGCTAAATTCTCCCTCAGTGTACCCAAACAGGCGCCAGAGTGTGGCGACTAGGAGATTTTCACAGTAACTTCACTGCAGTGTTAATGTAAGCCTACTTGTGACACTAATAAATAAACGTCAAAACTTTTAAAAAACTAGCTAGGAATATAGAAACATAGCAAGAGTTTATACAGGTTTAAACAGGAAAAAATAACTAAAATGAGTGTTGGTAGCCTGGGGAGAGGGAATAGGGAGTTAATAGTAGATACTAAGGAAATGGCAGGTGAAATGAACATATTTTGCTTCAATCTTTACTAGAGAGATTACAAGAAACATATTCCAATAATAGCCGTAACTCGGGAGGTAGAAAGGAAAGAGAAACTAGAGAAGTGGTACTGAGCACACTGATGGAGCTGCGGCTGACAAGTCTCCAGGTCCTGGTGAACTTCATCCCAGCCTCTTAAAAGAGGTGGCTAATGGGATAGTGATGCGTTGGTGTTAATTTTCCAAAACTCATTAGATTCAGGAACATAAGAAATAAGGAAAGGTACTAGCAGACTGGAAAGTAGCATATTTAACCCCGCTATTCAAGATGGGTGGGAGGCAGAAAACAAAAAGAGAACAAAGAACAATACAGCACAGGAACAGGCCCTTCGGCCCTCCAAGCTCGCGCCGCTCCCTGGTCCAAACTAGACCATTCTTTTGTATCCCTCTGTTCCCATTCCGTTCATGTGGCTATCTAGATAAGTCTTAAACGTTCCCAGTGTGTCCGCCTCCACCACCTTGCCCGGCAGCGCATTCCAGGTCCCCACCACCCCATCTGCGTAAAATACGTCCTTCTGATATCCGTGTTAAACCTCCCCCGCCTCACCTTGAACCTATGACCCCTCGTGAACGTCACCACCGACCTGGGAAAAAGCTTCCCAGCGTTCACCCTACCTATGCCTTTCATAATTTTGTACACCTCTATTAGGTCACCCCTCATCCTCCGTCTTTCCAGTGAGAACAACCCCAGTTTACCCAATCTCTCCTCATAACTAAGCCCTTCCATACCAGGCAACATCCTGGTAAACCTCCTCTGTACTCTCTCTAAAGCCTCCACGTCCTTCCGGTAGTGTGGCAACCAGAACTGGGCGCAGTATTCCAAATGCGGCCGAACCAACGTTCTATAAAACCGCAACATCAGACCCCAACTTTTATACTCTATGCCCCATCCTATAAAGGCAAGCATGCCATATGCCTTATTTACTACCTTCTCCACCTGTGACGTCACCTTCAAGGATCTGTGGACTTGCACACCCAGGTCCCTCTGCGTATCTACACCCTTTATGGTTCTGCCATTTATCGTATAGCTCCCCCGTAAATGCATCACTTCGCATTTATCTGGATTGAACTCCATCTGCCATTTCTTTGCCCAAATTTCCAGCCTATCTATATCCTTCTGTAGCCTCTGACAATGTTCCTTATTATCTGCAAGTCCAGCCATTTTCGTGTCGTCCGCAAACTTACATCTGATCACCCCAGTTACACCTTCTTCCAGATCGTTTATATAAATCACAAACAGCAGAGGTCCCAATACAGAGCCCTGCGGAACACCACTAGTCACAGGCATCCAGCTGGAAAATGATCCTTCCTCTACCACCCTCCGTCTTCTGTGACCAAGCCAGTTCTCCACCCATCTAGCCACCTCCCCCTTTATCCCATGAGATTCAACCTTTTGCACCAACCTACCATGAGGGACTTTATCAAACGCCTTACTAAAGTCCATATAGACGACATCCACAGCCCTTCCCTCGTCAACCATTCTAGTCGCTTCTTCAAAAGACTCCACCAGGTTAGTGAGGCATGACCTCCCTCTCACAAAATCATGCTGACTATCGTTAATGAGTTTATTCCTTTCTAAATGCGCATACATCCTATCTCTAAGAATCCTCTCCAACAACTTCCCGACCACGGACGTCAAGGTCACCGGCCTATAACTCCCAGGTTATCCTTCCTACCATTCTTAAATAACGGGACCACATTAGATATCCTCCAATCCTCTGGGACCTCACCTGTGTCCAGTGACGAGACAAAGATTTGCGTCAGAGGCGCAGCGATTTCATCTCTCGTCTCCCTGAGCAGCCTTGGATAGATTCCATCAGGCCCTGGGGATTTGTCAGTCTTTATATTCCCTAAAAAACCTAACACTTCCTCCCTTGTAATGGAGATTTTCTCTAACGGGTCAACACTCCCCTCCGAGACACTCCCAGTCACACATCCCTCTCCTTTGTGAATACCGACGCAAAGTATTCATTTAGGATCTCCCCTACTTCTCTGGGCTCCAAGCATAATTCCCCACTTTTGTCCCTGAGAGGTCTGATTTTTTCCCTGACAACCCTTTTGTTCCTAACGTATGAATAAAATGCCTTGGGATTCTCCTTAATGTCTGCCAAGGACATTTCGTGACCCCTTTTTGCCCTTCTAATTCCTCGTTTGAGTTCTTTCCTACTTTCTTTGTATTCCTCCAGAGCTCCCTCCATTTTTAGCTGCCTGGACCTAACGTACGCCTCTCTTTTCTTTTTGACCAATCCCTCAATTTCTCTGGTTATCCACGGTTCTCGAATCCTACCCTTCCTATCCTTCTTTTTTACAGGCACATGCTTGTCCTGTAGCCCTAACAACTGTTCCTTAAAGGACTCCTACATGCCAGATATGGATTTACCCTCAAACAGCCTCTCCCAATCAACAGCTGCCAATTTCTGCCTAATCCCACTAAAATTAGCCTTGCCCCAATCCAACACCTTACCCTTGGGACACCACTCATCCTTTTCCATCACTATCCTAAAGCTAACAGAATTGTGGTCACTATTTGCCACATGTTCCCCTACCGAAACTTTGAAGACCTGACTGGGCTCATTCCCTAGTACCAGGTCCAGTATAGCCCCCTCTCTAGTCGGGCTATCTACATTTTGTTCCAAAGAACCTTCCTGTACGCACTTTACAAATGCCTCCCCATTCAGACTCCCAGCCCTACGCGATTTCCAGTCTATACCAGGGAAATTGAAGTCTCCCACTACAACAACCCTATTTTTCCTGCACCTATCCATTATCTCCTGACATATCCGTTCTTCCACTTCCCTTGGGCTGTTGAGGGGCCTGTAGTATACCCCCAACATAGTGACTGCGCCCTTCCTGTTTCTGAGCTCCACCCACAGTGACTCGTTACATGACCCCTCTGAATTGTCCTCCCTCTGCACCGCTGTAATATGCTCTCTAACTAATACTGCTACTCCCCCAACTCTTTTGGCCCCTCCTCTGTCTCGCCTAAAACACTTGTACCCCAGAATATTCAGTTGCCAGTCCTGTCCCTCTTTCAACCAAGTCTCTGTCACCGCAACCACATCCAAATTCCTCGTAAGCATTAAGGCCCTAAGTTCGTCTGTCTTACCTGCTACGCTCCTTGCATTGAAGTAGACGCACTCCAGACCTCCAGGCCCAGTGAGGTCATCCTCCCCCAGAGTACTCTTCTTCTTTGCCAGCCTTGTCCTGGCCCCAAGCTCGTCCCCAGCCTCTACACTTGTAGACATAATTTTTTGATCCCCACCCCCCTGCCATATTAGTTTAAACCCACCCGAAACAGCAAATTATAAACCAGTTAGCTTGACATCTGTCATGGGGAAGGTGTTAGAATTGATCATTAAATAAGTTATAGCTGGGCACTTCAAGTTCAAGATAATTGGGAAGAATCAGCACAGTTTTATGAAAGTGAAATCTTGTTTAATTAATTTACTGCTGCTCTTTAAAGGATCTTATTGAATGGGGGAGCAGGCACGAGGGGCCAAATGGCCTACTTCTGCTCCTATTTCACATACTCGTATACAAGAGAAGTAAGTATCAGTGAAGAGGTGAAACTACCTACCTGAGTGTTTTATATATAATTTCATGTACGTCAATTCCAAAGAGTTCTTTAGCAGCATGCTTGAAAACATGTTCCAGATATCCACCTGAACCTCCACCAGAATGTCCAATCGCTTCGGCCTCAGTCCCACTACTGAACCTAAAAGTCAAATTGATTTGATGTGAATGCCAAAAGTGCAGAATTATTAATGGCTCAAAAATGTAAAACACTTATTCCACATTGTGGCATATCAGGCACGGTGATCCGAGTATCAAACAGCATTGTCAGCAAAGCTATTTTTAAACAAAAAAAATCCATCCCTGGAATTTATTAAAAAGACTTCTGAAATTATAATTCTTCTCAGTGATGTATTTTTGTACTCATCAGTGTAATTAATAATTAGTTTCTCCTTTTTAAAATGGGTTGGGAGAGTGAGAGTTGTCTTGTTCCTGCTGAAACTATAACTAGTGGCAGTGAACTGCAGGTTAGACTAAGTTCCCCTCCACCTTGGGTCATCCCCTCCCGGAGTGCTGTACATGTTACTCAGCTAACATGAATGTTCCACAAAGTCAACAAAAAGGTGACTGACATTAGTGCAGTACAACATAATCGTAAGCTAAATGCAAAATACTGCGGATGCTGGAATCTGAAACAGAAACAGAAAGTGCTGGAGAAACTCAGCAGGCCTGATAGCATCTGTCAAGAGAGAATAGAGCCAATGTTTCGAGTCAGCTCTGACGAAGGGTCATCCAGACTCGAAACATTGGCTCTACTCTCTCTCAACAGATGCCGTTGGACCTGAGTTTCTGCAGCATTTTCTGTTGTTACAAAATCTTTTAAGGTTGGTGTTAGTATCTAATCTGTCATGTTATAATGTGTGGTCACACACACAAGCAGCACGTAAACCTGACTTAGGTGGAGGGGGCAAGTTTTGTGTACAACATGGCTGCCAACTGTAGTAAAATATTTCACTCCGCAGCACGGAAATCCCTCACTTGATGTGTACAAAAGTTCAACTCCACAAAGTAGCAGCCATCCACATAAACAGAACTCTAGCTGAACTCAAGTGACCGTTATTATTTAATCAGTGCAAGGATACTAAAATTACTCAAATGTAACCAAACAGCACATAAATACCTCTGAAACATTTATTGTGTAAACACAGTTTTAAGTGGATCAGTACTCTAATGAAGCTTGTCTAGAATTGGAAGGAAGAGCTATATGAACCCTTAGGACATTCATAAGGTGGCCTGGTTCTGCTGTTTTGTTTCATATATTGTAGTTCCTTAAATTGTTGAGAAGACAAATTATAAAGTCAAATTATAGACAGATATAAACTATAGCAGTTAGATGCATATGGTTAAAAATCTTTAGCATCGCACATATTCTGTTAGCACCTGACTGCAGTTTACTATTGACGACTTAAAACGTTATTAAATACCTTGTATCGGAAGTATGTTATTACAGAAGTGCAGTTCTTCATTTTAACATCAGCCCTCAAATCCTGTGACCATTTTAAGTTCCAATGGATCAAATTGGGTGGATAATTCACAGGTAACAAGACATTTTAAGTCACTTCACTGTCAGAGCCTGCTCTCTTTTATTTGAATGTGGTGCATTCATTTTGGGTGGTAGACTCATAGAGCAATACAGCATGGAAACAGGCTCTTCGGCTCAACCGGCCCACACCAACCATGGTGCCCTCTAAATGAGTCCCGCATTTGGCCCATATCCCTTTCCCATCCATGTACTTATCCAAATGCTTTTTAAATGCTGCTATTTTGCCTTTCTCAATTGCTTTCGCTGGCAGCTCATTATATACACACCACCCTCTGCCCCTCAGAGCAGGTCGGAGACTAGGAATACTAGAACATAGAAAAGCTACAGCACAAACAGGTCCTTCGGCCCACAAGTTGCGCTGAACATGTCCCTACCTACTAGGCTTACCTATAACCCTCTATCTTACTAACTTCCATGAACTTATCCAAAAGTCTCTTAAAAGACCCTATCGAATCCGCCTCCGCCACCACTACCGGCAGCCGATTCCACGCACCCACCACCCTCTGAGTGAAAAACTTACTCCTAACATCTCCTTTGTACCTACTCCCCAGCACCCTAAACCTGTGACCTCTTGTGGCAACCATTTCAGCCCTGGGCAAAAGTCTCTGAGAATCCACTCTGTCAATACCTCTCAACATCTTATACACCTCGATCAGGTCACCTCTCATCCTTAGCTTCTCCAAGGAGAGAAGACCTAGCTCTCTCAACCTATCCTCATAAGGCATGCCACCTAATCCAGACAACATCCTTGTAAATCTCCTCTGCACCCTTTCTATGGCTTCCACATCCTTTGTGTAATGAGGCGACCAGAACTGGGCGCAGTACTCCAGTTGGGGTCGGACCAGGGTCCTATACAGCTGCAGCATTATCTCCCGATTTCTAAACTCAATTCCTCTATTGATGAAGGCCAGTATTCCAAACGCCTTCTTAACCACAGCCTCTACCTGCGACGCTGCTTTGAGCGTCCTATGAACCCGGACCCCAAGATCCTTCTGATCTTCCACACTGCCGAGCGTATTACCCTTATTATATTCTTTCATCCTATTTGACCTGCCAAAATTAACCACCACACACTTATCTGGGTTGAAATCCATCTGCCACTTCTCCGCCCAGTCTTGCATCTTATCTATGTCTCGTTGCAACTGCTAACATCCATCTACACTATCCACAACACTACGAACCTTTGTGTCATCAGCAAACTTGCCAACCCATCCTTCCACTTCCTCATCCAGGTCATTTATAAAAATCACAAAGAGCAAGGGTCCCAGAACAGATCCCTGGAGCACTCCACTGGTGACCGGCCTCCATGCTGAAAAAGACCCATCTACAACCACTCTTTGCCTTCTGTGGGCAAGCCAGTTCTGAATCCACAAAGCAATGTCCCCTTGTATCCCATGCCCCTTCACTTTCTCAATAAGCCTTGCATGGGGCACCTTATCAAATGCCTTGCTAAAATCCATATAAACTACATCTATCGCTCTTCCCTCGTCTAGGTGTCTAGTTACATCTTCAAAAAATTCAATTAGGCTCGTAAGGCATGATCTGCCTTGGACAAAGCCATGCTGGCTATTTCTGATCATACTATTCCTCTCCAGATGTTCATAAATCCTGCCTCTCAGGATCTTCTCCATCAACTTACCAACCACTGAGGTTAGACTCACTGGTCTATAATTTCCCGGGCTATCTCTTCTCCCTTTCTTGAATAACGGAACCATATCCGCAATCCTCCGGAACCTCTCCCGTCTCCATTGATGATGCAAAGATCATCGCCAGAGGCTCAGCAATCTCTTCCCTCGCCTCCCACAGTAACCTGGGGTACATCCCATCCGGTCCCGGCGATTTATCTAACTTGATGCTTTTCAAAAGCTCCAACACATCCTCTTTCCTAATGTCCACATGCTCAATCTTCTCAGTCCACTGCAAGTCTGCACTGCAACTACCAAGATCCTTTTCCACTGTGAATACTGAAGTAAAGTATTCGAGTACCTCTGCTATTTCTACTGGTTCGAAACGGACTTTCCCACTGTCACATTTGATAGGTCCGACTCCTTCACATCTTATCTTCTTGCTCTTAACATACTTGTAGAATGCCTTGGGGTTTTCCTTTATCCTGTCTGCCAAGGCCTTCTCATGACCCCTTCTTGCTCTTCTAATTTCCCTCTTAAGTTCCTTCCTACTAGTCGTATACTCTTCTAGATTTCTAACATTACCTAGCTCCCTGAACCTTTTGTAGGCTTTTCTTTTCTTCTTGACTAAATTCGTTACAGCTTTCGTGCACCATGGTTCCTGTAACCTACCATAACTCCCCTGTCTCATTGGAACGTTGCTGTGCAGAGCTCCAGACAAATTTTCCTTGAAAATTTGCCACATTTCTTCTGTACATTTCCCTGAGAAAACCTCCTTCCAATTTATGCCTCTAATTTCCTGCCTAATAGCCTCATAATTGCCCTTACTCCAAATAAACACTTTCCTAGCTTGACTGATCCTATCTCTCTCCAATGCTAATGTAAAGGAGATAGAGTTATGATCACTATCCCCAAAATGCTCTCCCACTGAGCGATCTGACACCTGCCCAGGTTCATTCCCTAATACCAAATCAAGTACAGCCTCTCCTCTTGTAGGCTTATCCACATACTGTGTCAGGAAGCTCTCCTGAACACACCTAACCATCTCCTCCCCATCTACCCTTACCCTAGGGATATTCTAATCGATATTTGGGAAATTAAAATCTCCCATCACGACCACTCTGTTATTATCACATCTCTCCAGAATCTGCTTCCCAATCTGCTCCTCCACATCCCTGCTACTATTGGGTGGCCTATAGAAAACACCCAGTAAAGTTATTGACCCCTTCCTGTTGCGAACCTCCACCCACAGAGATTCCGTAGACAATCCCTCTGGGGCATCCATCTTTTCTACAGCCGTGACACTATCCCTGATCAACAGTGTCACTCCCCCAACTCTTTTGACTCCTTCCCTGTCCCTCCTGAAACATCTGAAACCCGGCATTTAAAGTATCCAGTCCTGTCCCCGAGATAACCAAGTCTCTGTAATGGCCACCACATCACACTTCCAAGTAGTGATCCACACTCTAAGCTCATCCATTTTGTTCACCACACTCCTTGCGTTGAAATAAACACATCTCAACCCTTCGGTCTGAGCGCTTCCCTTCTCCGTCACCTGCGTATCCTCCCTCTCACACTGTCTACAAGCCCCTTTTATTTTTACTCTAACCTCTTCTCTCCCAGTCACCTCATTTTGATTCCCACCCCCCAACCATTCTAGTTTAAACACTCCCCAGTAGCCTTAGCAAACCTTCCCGCCAGGATATTGGTCCCCCTGGGATTTAAGTGAAACCCGTCCTTTTTGTACAGGTCGCACCTGCCCCTAAAGAGATCCAAATGATCCAGGAACCTGAATCCCTGCCCCCTGCTCCAATCCCTCAGCCATGCATTTATCCTCCACCTTATTCCGTCCCTCCCTCACTGTCTCGTGGCACAGGCAGCAATCCTGAGATTACTACCTTTGCGTTCCTTCTTCTTAACTCCCGACCTAACTTCCTATATTCTCCTTTCATAACCCCTTCCCCTTTCCTGCCTATGTCAGTGGTACCAGTATGCACCACAACCTCTGCCTCCTCTCCCTCTCACTTCAGGATTTCTTGGATACGGTCAGAAACATCCCTGATCCCGGCACCAGGGAGGCAAACCACCATCCGCGTTTCTCGACTTCCTCCACAAAAACACCTGTCTGACCCCCTCACTGTAGAGTCCCCTATCACCACTGTCTTCCTCCTCCTTTCCTTACCCTTCTGTGCTACAAGGCCGGACTCCGCGCCGGAGGCACGACCACTGCTGCTTCCACCAGGTGGGCTGTCCACCCCAACAGTACTCAAACAAGAGTACTTATTTTTAAGGGGCACAACCACTGGGGTACTCTCTACCACCTGACTTTTCCCTTTCCTGACTGTGACCCACTTGCCTGCTTCTTGTGGCCCCGGTGTAACCACCTGCCTATAACTCCTATCTATCACCTCCTCGTTTTCCCTGATCAGACGAATGTCCTCAAGCTGCAGCTCCAGTTCCCTAACTCAGTCCCTTAGGAGCCGCAGCTCGACGCACCCAGCGCAGATATGCACTTCTGGGAGGCTAGGAGACTCCACGACCTCCCACATCCGGCACTGAGAACAGCAAACTGGCTTCACATTCATAATGCCCCCTTTCCTCAGATTCCACAGGGAAAGAACTAAGATTTAAAAGTTGAAAAACAAAAAAAAGCTCCCTCACCCGTTTCCTCCTAAGCCCGTTGAGTCAAAGTCTTTCAGCTCTCACTCTGCTACCTGCTCACTCCGCTGCCCACTGAATACTGCGGCGAGTAACTCACCTCCTGACTCCCCAAAGCCTATCCACCATCTACAAGGCCCAAGTCAGGAGTGTGATGGAATACTCCCCACTTGCCTGGATGGGTGCAGCTCCAACAACACTCAAGAAGCTTGACACCATCCAGGATAAAGCAGCCCACTTCATTGGCACCACATCTACAAACATTCAATCCCTCCACCACCGATGCTCAGTAGCACCAGTGTGTACTATCTACAAGATGCACTGCAGCAATTCACCAAAGATCTTTAGACAGCACCTTCCAAACCCACAACCACTTCCATCTAGAAAGACAAGGGCAGCAGATAAATGGGAACATCACCAACTGCAAGTTCCCCTCCAAGCCATTCATCTCCAAGCCATTTACCATCCTGACTTGGAAATATATCGCCGTTCCTTCACAATCGCTGGGTCAAAATCCTGGAATTCCCTCCCTCATGACAGTGGGACAACCCACAGAACATGGACTGCAGCGATTCAAGAAGGCAGCTCGCCATCACCTTCTCAAGGGCAACTAGGGATGAACAATAAATGCTGGCCAGCCAGCGACGCCCATGTCCCACGAATGAATAAAAAAAAGTCTTTACTATAACAGTGTGACCAAAACTGTCCATAATACTCCAAATGCGGCCTCACCAATGACTTATACAACTGTAACATAATGTCCCAACTCCTATACTCAATGCCCTGACTGATTAAGTAGATTTTAACGGTCATGTCATAAACATTGAAAAGGGCTGAAATTTAATGCAAAGTTAATTTCTGCAAGAGTCTGAACTCCACACAAGGAGCTCAAGTGTTGCGAATCATCTTGAATACCAATTGCAAACTCACAGAGGCACTGCACAGAGTGAAAACAAAATAATCTGCAGAGTTTTAAAAAATGATAACAGCTGGAGGACAGACTATGTCCAGTCTTATTTTTAGCGGTAGCTGCCTTGTTTACAGGAAGTCTGTAATGCTAATAGCCAAGTGTGATTCCCATCACGTAGCTGCGCGGAAATTATTCTCATCAATAAAAGCAGCAGACAGGTCTACTGTGATAAACACAGGCTTTAGCATTTAGGCTCTGCTATCCCAGCCAAGTTCACTGACTTTTGCTTACCTTCCTACAGACTAATTAAGATATCAGCAGTAATAGGCTGAGTGGAATCATTGCCTTTGACTCGTAGGCTGCACCAAAAACAACCCTTAAAATATACAAAATTGCTCAGCCTTGGATTAATTGAGTAATTTCAACTGATTTAAATCAACTGTATTGACTTTCTCTCCAACAACAAGGAGATTTCAAACTGTAAGTAACTATGAACAAAATAGACAAACAAAACTGAACATTCTTTCAAACTTCCCATTTAAGATTGACCAACTACCCTTACATTCCTTTTACATGGATATGCTGCAGCATGGAGGGGCAAAATGGGCCAGATGTGCATGATTTAGCAAAGTGATCTCCCCATCCCAGCAACCACAAAGGTCTGGTGAAGGCTTTTCCACGCTCACTCACAGGCTAATATGGGGAACAACTTGCATTTATATAGAGTCATTGAGATATACCGCACAGAAACAAGCCCTTCGGCCCAACTCGGCCATGCCAACCAGGTTTCCTCAACTGAACTAGTCCCATATAGTAAAACAGCCAAAGGAACATATTCAGGCCAATACTGACAAGTTGAAGATGATAAAACTGACTACTTTTCAAGCTTCTAAAGGAGATGTAAAAGCTGAGAATTTTAGAGGGAATTCCAGTGCTTGGGCCTTAGCAGCTGAGAGCAAGGCCATCAAAAGTGGAGTGATTAAAATTGGAGATGTGCAAGGGTCCTCAACTGAAGGAATGCAGATATCTCAGAATGTTCTGGAGCTGATTGAAATTAAGGAGATAGGGAGGAGCGAGGTGATGGAGGGACTTGAAAACAAGGATAATAATTTTTAAATTATTTCTTCACTGAGAGCCAATGTCAATCAGCTAACACAGGGGTGGTGAACATGACTTGGTGCAAGTTAGACCGGGAGAGCAGAGTTTTGGACTTCAAGTTTAGAAGGTAGAAGGTGGAAGGGCAGCAAGGAGTATGGTGGAGACCTTGGGGTGAATCCCTAAAGGTAGCAGGATAGTCGATAAGATGGTTAAGACGACATTTGAAATCCTTCCATTTATTAGCCGAGAGCACAAAATCTAAGAGCAGGGAGATTATGCTGGAACTGTATAAATCATTAGTTAGGCTATCACTTGAGGACTGTATGAAGTTCTGGTCCCCTCAATACAGAAAGGTGTAATTGTATTAGAGAGGGTACAGAGGATGTTGCCAGGAGTGGAAAATTGCAGCTGAGGAAAGATTGGAAAGACTGAGGTTGTTCTCAGGACAGAGGAGGCGGAGGGGAGATTTGTACAAAATTGCGAGGGGTCTGGATAGAGTGGATAGGAAGAGTGTTTACTTTAGCAGAGAGGTTAGTGACTAGGGGACATAGATTTAGAGTGATTGGTAGAAGGATTGGGGGTGATGAGGAAAAGATTTTTCACCCACATTGTGGAGATCTGTAACTCACTGTCTGAAAGGGGACTAGAGGCAGAAACCCTCAACTCATTTTAAAAGGTGTCTGGATAGGCACCTCAAGTGCCGTAACCTGCAGGGCTACGGACCAAATGCTGGAACGTGGGATTAGGCTGGGTGGCTCGTTTTTCAGTTGGTGCAGACACAATGGGCAGAGTGACCTCTTTCTGAGCCATAAACTTTCTATGATTTTGTCCACTCTGGAAGTAAAAAGACATGAATGAACTGAGGCTGAAGCAAAGTCAATAATGTTATGGAGATGAAAACAGACATTCTTAATGGTGGCATGGCTAAGTGATTGGAAGCTCATCACAGAGTCAAGTACGACACCAGGGTTGTTGCAAGCAGCCTGAATCGGACAGTTGACGTGATGAGGGATGAAACTTAGCCTTCCCAATATTTTGTTGGAGAATATTTCCGCGCATCCAATTTTATTTTTTGGTTGGCTCCTGGAATGTTGGTGTCATTGGCAAGACCAGCATTTACCGCCCATCCCTATTTGCCCAAGAAGACGGTGGTGAGCCACCTTCATGAACTGTTGCTGGCCATATGATGAATGTACATCCAGAATGCTGTTAGGGAGGGAGTTGCAGGATTTGACCCAGTGACAGTGAAAGAACAGTAATATATTTCCAAATCAGGATGGAGAGTGATGATGGGGAATTTGCAGGTGATGGTGTTCCCATGCGTCACCTGCCCTTGTCATTCGAGGTGGTAGAAATTAGAGGTTTGGAAGGTGTGGTCAAAGGAGCCTTGGCAACTTCTACAGTGCATTTGTAAATGGTACACACGGCTGCCACTGTGTATTGGTGGAGGGAGTGAATGTTTAAGCAGGTGAATGGGCCGCCAATCAAGCAGGCTGCTCTGTCTTGGGTGATGCTGACATTGAGTGTTGTTGGAGCTGCACCCATCCTGGCAAGCAGAGAGTTTTCCAGCACAATCTGACTTGTGATTTGTAGATGGTGGACAGGCTTTGGGAGTCAGGAGGCGAGTTAACCACTGCAGAATTCCCAGCCCCTGACCTGCTCTTGTAGCCACAGTATTAATATGGTGGTCCAGTTCAGTTTAACAGTTTAATCAACGTTAAACCTCTTCGTTGATACTGGGGGATTTAATGATTGCAATGCCATTGAATGTTATGGGGAGATGGTTAGATTATGTCTTGTTGGAGATGGTTATTGCCTGGCATGGGTATGGCACAAATACTTTTGCCACTTATCAGCCCAAGCGTGAATATTGTCCAGATCTTGCTGCAGTGGATATAGATTGCTTCAGTAATGAGAGGAGATAGAAAATCTGGTGAACTGATGCGATGACAATAATCTCTCCCTCAATATCAACAAAACGAAGAAGATAGTCATCGACTTCAGGAAGCATAGTGGAGGACATGCTCCTGTCTACATCAATGGGGATGAAGTGGAATGGTTGAGAGCTTCAAGTTTCTAGGTGTTCAGATCACCAACCTGTCCTGGTCCCTCCGCTATAGTTAAGAAAGCCCACCAACGCTTCTACTTTCTCAGGAGGCCAAGGAAATTTGGCATGTCCGCTATGACTCTCACCAACTTTTACAGGTGCACCATAGAAAGCATTCTTTCTGGTTGTATCACAGCTTGGTATGGCTCCTGCTCTACCCAAGACCACAAAAAACTACAAAAGGTCATGAACGAAGCCCAGTCCATCACGCAAACCAGCTTCCTAACCATTGACTCTGTCTACATTTCCTGTTGCCACGGAAAAGCAGCCAGCATAATCAAGGACCCCATACACCCCGGACATACTCTCTTCCGCCTTCGTCCATCAGGAAAAAGATACAAAAGTCTGAGGTCAAGCACCATCCAACTCAAGAACAGCTTCTTCCCTGCTGCCATCAGACTTTTGATTGGACCTACTTCGTATTAAGTTGATCTTTCCTTTACCGTAGCTATGACTATAACACTACATTCTGTACTCGCTCCTTTCCTTCTCAATGCTTTGTCTGTATAGTGCGCAGGAAACAATACTTTTCACTGTATAGTAATACATGTGACAATAATGAATCAAATCAGTTGCAAATGGTACTAAAAACCATGCAATCATCAATGAGTATCCTCACTTCTGACTTTATGATGGAAGGAAGGTCATTGATGAAGCAGCTGAAGATAGCTGGGCCGAGGAACTCCTGCAGTGATATCCTGGAGTTGAGATAATTGACCTCCGACCACCACAACCACCTTCCTTTGTGTTTAGTACAACTCCAACCAGTGGACAATTTTCCTCCGACTCCCATTTACTTTCAATTTTGCTCGGGCTCCTTGATGCCTCACTTAGTCAAATGCTGCCTTGAGTTCAAATACAGTCACTCTCCTCTTTGGTGTTCAGCTGTTTTGTCAATATTTGGACAAAGGCTGTAATAAGGACTGGTGTTAAGTGGCCCTGCTGGCACCCTAACTGAAAATCAGTCAGCAGGTTGCTGCTCAGCAAGTGCGGCTTGATAGACTGTTAGCAACATCTTGCATCACTTTGTTGGTGGCAAGAGAGTCGAGTGATATGGTGATAATTGGTTGGGTTAGATTTGTCCTGCTTCTTGCCGACAGGGCATACCGGGGCAGTTTTCCACACTGTCGAGTAGATGCCAGAGTTGTAGCTGCACTGGAACAGCTTGGCTAGGGGTGCGGTTAGTTCGGAGTGCAGGTTTTCAGTGCTACAGCTGAGATGTTGTCAGGGCTCATTGCCTTTGCTGTACTGCATGCCAATTTAGAGTTAGTGAAGGGGTCAAGCCTTTTGTAATAGCTATGCTGTAGATGTAGGTAGATATGAGCTTTTCATGCAGTTTGCAATGGAATGCCGTTCAGCATTTTTTTAACTTGAAACAAATGTGTCCTGTCATGTTCCACACTAAGCCTATTTGACTTTCTGAATTTTGTTTTTTAAAAACCGGCTGCATTTGGTGTTTGCAGGACAAAAAGACAAAACAATCTTGGCTTCAGTTGTTAAATGCCTAGAGAGTCTGGTATTTGCAGAGAGGCTGTTTGCAGCTTCCTGAAGTTAATGACGTGTGACAGACAGATTGCCACCAGTGGGCTTTTCCAGCTCATATCTTGTCAGGGAAATTCAGAGCTCTGGCTGCAGCATCTCAAGATATAGCTTGGGTTTTTTTCCGGCTGAAAGTGGTGCATATGAAGGAATGTTAAGATGGAAACTCCTCTAAATAGCCAGAAAACAGATTGTGCACAATACTCGGGACGGGTGAGCACTTAAGACTGGCAGATGTAGCCCAATAGAATAGTATAGCCTGAATTCCACAATGCAATCCTGATTTGTTGTTTTTCACTTTTGAGTATTCACAATTATTTCATGGTTACTACCCTCGGGTGTGGAATAATCTAATCATTGAAAGATAATAATGTCACAAGCAGAATAAAATCAAATCACAGCATCAGAGAATGGTTACAGCACCGAGGGCCATTTGGTCCATCATGACTATGCCAGCTCGGAAACAACAGATGTGCATTTCTGCAGTAGGTGGTATTTTAGACCAGCACAACCCTAAGTTTTTATTCAGTAAAGGATTAGGAATTGAATATTTTAATTATCCACACAAAACGTTTCACAATTCCATCACCAAAAATGCTGAAATATAAAAGTACAATTTTTAAAATAAATTCAGTCCCTCGGCTGGGCCCATTAGTTCCAACCCCTTTTGGCTTACTCCATTTCCTAGACACCGATAACAGGTTTGAACTACTATCTTATCTGGCACAACAATTGCTCTGAAGTTAGGGAGGAGTAGTTCGGGACCCTCCAGATTAGGAAATTGTTTAATCGTAAGAGTAAAAGGAGCAAGGCAGCGATCTTTGCCAGAAAGAGTTCTGCATAAAATAACTTTAAAAGTTATAATTTTAGATTAAGACTATGGATTCATCACAATGTCACCAGTATGGAAGCCTTTCATTGCTGCATTATTCTGACTGTTTACATTACATGCTGAGGAAACTGCAGGTTTCCGGGAATTAATGACATCTGAACTCCTGCATTATTACAGTGAAGCGCCCAGATGGTGAGATGGATACTGAAGGAAAGGGAGTGTGCTTTCAAAACACACTACAAGGGCTAAACTACATAACCCTTTGAATGAATCCTAGATAACGTTCAAGAATTCCCTCATTTGACAAGAAATGTTTTCTTTTAAAATAAACATTTTGTTTAATTGAGCCATTGATCACAACCTAAAGAGCCTCGGAGACTTTTTGACTTACTGTGTATCCAGTGGCACTGGGTCCACATTTGCCAAGGAAAGACCCTCCTGTTCCAACATTTTCAGCACTTCACCTTCAAAACAGAGATTCTGTCATTAGTATATCACTGAGCAGAACTTTAAAACAAGCAAATGATAGACTAAACAAGAATGGAACCCTCACTGAAAAAACCAAACTCAAATTTGAATTATTTCAATAGAAGGAATAACTGGGATCCCTTTCACTAAAAGGTATGATGCTTTCTGGAGTGTACTCATTTGTAAGTCACATCACCATCACAACATGATAAGAATCTCCAGAAGCAACACCATCGGGTTAACTCATAGGCTGATCATCATTATATGAAGATACTGATGAGACTATTTCTAGCCATGATATATATAACAGCTAAAAGTTTCAAGACTTGAAGCTGCTATGCAATGTGATTATTGCCACTGCTAAAAACATAGCAATGCAATATGCTTTTACATTTCTCCATGAAAGTTATGTGATAAATTCCAACATCTATTGAAAATATACACCCCAATAAAATAGAATATCAGCACTATTGGTAGGAAGTTCACAAAAATGCTGTGTGACTTATATACAAGTTTGACTTTTAGTCAAAATATTCCCATTTTTTGACAGACTGATTGAGCCTTAAGCTGACAATTCAGCTGATTTGATTTAACTTCATGGAATAGCATTGAAGGCAGAGTAAAAGCCCAAGTGCAAAGGTGAGGGAGTAACAAGATAATACAGGCAGGCAGAGAATGACAGGAGCATTGATGCCAGTACGCATTAACAGGTATCCTTGTTTCAAACCTTGCTCACCTGACGTAATTACACAGTCCACATCTCTTGTGTGGTATTCTTCACTGAAGAAGTCTTCTCTCGAAGCCTCTAATTTTTTGTCATAACACGGCATCACTGTAACGTGGTATATTTGATCCGGTGTCATATTCTACGGGGCAAACAGAATACATCACAATCTTCTTTTGCTGTTGCCCTCCTGCACAAGCAAGTGAGCGCTTACACTTTCCGACTAATTCACATTGCATACTAGCTTCAACATTCCACCTAACAAAGAAAAATCCCAACTTTGAAGCAACATATTTGAAAGGAGTATAGAAAAGGTCAATCAACTCTTCAATCTTACTCTGCCGCATAATTAGATCACAGCTGATCTCTATGTCCATTCGATAGTCTTTATATCCTTACCCAACTACACTCTCATTTTTATTTTTGGAGTGCACAGGCAATTTAAGTGCATGACCTCGTGTGTGAACGTACAGCAAATTAAATGCATGGACTGCATGGAAAAGCTTAGGAACATCCACAGCCTCCAAAAGAGTTGCAGATTTTTACTAGCCTGGGTGAAAAGGTGCTTCCTGATTGCATTGCTTCACAGCCTAGCTCTCAAGGATTCCTCTGAAACCCCCACACCCCTACCTACAGAAATCAATTTCTCTGCATCTGCTCTACCAAATCGCTCTATATTTTCCAAGACTTCAATGAGATCACGCCAAATCTTCTCATCTCAAGCAAAAGTAAAAAGTGCTAACTTCAAAGCTCTATTGCCAGATGTGAGTCATAGTACAGGCGATTCCAGGTTACATGCGTCATGTGGTAGCTTATCAGATCAGAAATATATCAACTCCTCCTGGATAAGGCACAGCATTACGTAGCAGACATTACACAGTGCATAATACAGTCATGCAAGATCTACAAACAAAATGTTCAATCTCTTGTAGTAACAACACTCATCACACATCCAGGCTGGTAATTAATTTTTTAAACAAGGTGACGTATCATTGCTGGCAGATCTTTTGAACTGAGTGAACTATGCTACACACCCATGATCCTCCTCCCATCTTTATGTGAAGGAGATTTTAACCCAAGTTACAGCAGTGAAGTGGGGAAAGCTAGGAAAAATTTGCCCACACCAATGAGCACAAGAATTACAATGGTTTCATAGAATACCTACAGTGTAGAAGGAGGCCATTCAGCCCATTGAACCTGCACCAACCACAATTCCACGCAGGCCTTATCCCTGTAACCCCACCTATTTACCCTGTTAGTCCCCCGACACGAAGGGGCAATTTAGCATGGCCAATCAACCTAACCTGCACGTCTTTTGGACTGTGGGAGGAAACCGGAGCACCCGAGGAAACCCACGCAGACACGGGGAGAATGTGCAGACTCCACACAGACAGTGACCCGAGGCTGGAATTGAACCCAGGTCCCTGGCGTTGAGGCAGCAGTGCTAACCACTGTGCCGACCACTACAGTTTAAGCGGATGCTTTCCCTCAGCCTTCCCTAGCCACTATCAAAGAGTCTGAAGTTTGTTATATCAGTTTAGAGATTGTAATTCTGTGCTGCAACAATAGAAGCTTTATTGGATGTGAAAATAATGATATTGTCTCTTACCTGCAGCTTTGCAAAGTAGTCCTTCACTAAAGAGCCCATCATCTGCTGTGGGGATTTTGTTGTGCTGATATACGGAATAATGTAACTGCCATGGGTTTTCTCTGCATAACAGATCCAGCCTGAAAGACAGATGTTGGAGTGTAACAAGAAATAAATATTCCCATGTAACCGCACTAGATTATGTTAAAGAAGTTACTGCACTTCAAAAGCGATTTCATGCAAAGCGTATTTAGCAGGTATTTAGTGTAACCAGGCAATGTAAAGCTACGTGCAACATTTTAAAGACAATTATTGCTTCTGATTCAGTCAGCTTGGGTGAAATATCTCAGGAAGTAACCAAGAATCAGCAAACTTGAGAATGAAGAAATTTGCTATGAAATAGAAGTGGAACTGATTCCTCATAAAATCATTTGCTGCCGTGGCAATTGGCTACTGCAAAAAGTAGTCAGCTAACTAGCTTCTACAGATGCTAACTTACTTGCTATTAAGGTTGGGAATAGGATTGCAGACCATGAGAAGAGTATTAAGTGTCAACATTGGCCCAGTGGAAGCACTCTCATCTCTAAATCAACCTAATAGGAGCAGAACTTGGTCCTACGGTCCATCCATCAAGAACATAACTGAACTTCAACATCAGCTCCGCTTTCCTGCCCAATCCTCACTTAGGGCCAAAAAAATCTTTAATCTCAGTCGTGAATATACTCATCAACTGGGGTAGAGAATTCCAAAGATTCACAACCTCTGAGACAAGAAATTTCTCCACACTTCAGTCCTAAACAGGCAACACCCCTTACCCTGCGACTATCCAGCCCTAGAGGATTTTAATGTTACTGAAATCATCTCTCATTCTTCTACACACCAGTGAATACAAATCTATTTTGCTCAATCACTCCACAAAGGACAGCCCACTCAACCCAAGGATCAATTTAGTGAGTCTTCATTCTGCCTCCTCGGAGGCAAGTATATCCATCCTTAGATAATGAGACCAAAACTGTGGTCTTACCAAGCCTTTTCTAATTAAAGCATTACTCTTGTACTCCAACCCCCTTACAATAAAGGCTAATATATCATTTGCCTTCCTAATTGCTTGATGTACCTCCATATTACATTTTTCCAACTCGTGTAAAAAAAGCCCCAAATTCTTCTGATTAACCAATACTTGCTAGTCCCTCACCTTTTAACAATTATTCTCTTCCTCCATTCTTCTTACAAAAATGGATAATTGCACACTTCCGACTCTTCTACTCCAACTAGTACCTTCTTGCCCAATCACTTTTCTGATATATATCCCTTTTTGTCCTCCTCCAAGCTTACTTTCCTGGTTTATCCCTTCATTGATGTGCAAAATCAGATTATTTGGTATTCATTACACTGCTGTTTGTGGGATCTTGCTGTGCACAACATGGCTGCCATGTTTTCTACTCTGCAACAGGGAGTAACATTTTGTAAGTACTTTGTTGTCGATGCCAAAGCGGTGTACAAGTTCTTTCTATTATAAATACCTGGACAGGCAGAGGCCAGCATTGGTAGAGCTTTGCTATCCTCCTTGTGCCTATGGAAACGCTGAACAAACTCATGCTGACTCTCCAGCAAGCTGAAATTTCTCGAGAAGGTCGTGTCAAACACGTAGTGAATGCCTGAGAATATTTAGGAGGCAGAAAAGAGGGGTTAGGAAAATGACAAGTTTAGGAATAGGTTCCAGGACATCATAAACTCAAAATTCTAACAATCCATTTCACATCATGTTAACACGTTCACTTCCTGCATACGTGTAATTATCCACACTCGCCAATTAATTCACATCCTCCTACATGTGCACACAGCAATCGGGATGCAATTCCTTTAATGGAAAACAGGGGAATGCCTGATAAATTCCATTAATTACAGAAAACAAACTACCTTGGAATCTCAGAAACTACACATTTCAAAGCAGGGCAGTCACACAATTCTTTCGATGGGTCATTAATTGAGAAAAAAAAAGAGCATTCTCGAGAATTTTTTCTTTAAGAAGCAAGTTAACCCCGTAAAGTCGTGGCGGTTTCCAGTGAATTGCTCAGACTTTTAACTAATTTGCCCATGAAGAAAATGCTCCTCATATTAATAGAGGTGTTGCGTCCATAAATTTTTTTTGCAATTTTGCTCTCATGGTATGCAAGGTTTGCAGGTTTCTAAATCACACCCAAAGGAGCTGATAATGACAGGATAACATTTTAAGGTCAACTACCATGAAATGGAAATGAGCTGTGTCCTATATAGTGGCTGGGTGATCCACTCCGCCAGATTACCACCCATACATACCACATCTCCACATTCCCACGTCACATTTCAGATCATTACTATTTTAGCAGTCAACAAACATATCCCAGGTTCCACTGGAATTCCATGTAAAATATACTGGCACCCACCACCCCAACAATGGACGGAATCGATAAGATTGTGATAAATTGACCCAGTACCCCATGGCAAATTTAAACTGTAGCCATGTAGAGTCAGGATGCCTTGCCCTGACCTGCAGACAGCTAAGGCTTTTAAGGTAACCCGCATGATACACGTTATCAGAGTTGGAATTTTTATTGTAAAAGTTGACATGGCCAGTCTGGTGTTACACATTTATTTCAAATTGTGTATACGTGATATCTAATTGTCAGACTGTTGCTGTGCACCAGTAGAGAGGGCATGTTATTCCTCTCCAGCACGTAGTAAAATTAAGTCCACTATCATGAATTCAAATCGCACAATCAAAAGCCTCTGGAGGCTGTTACTTATCCTTATCTGCTAAAACAAACAGGCAATGCCAAAAAGCATGCTGCTCCAAATGGAGTATTCAGTTCAACAAACTAACTGTACACATTACAAAGCTGCACTGGCTCTGTTGCTGCGAATGGTTTTGTAAGCTACAAGGCCTCCTGGCTGAGTATGGTTTCACAGACTGCACCAGCTCAAATTAACCCATTCAGCAGAGAATGTGGATCAAATAGGGCACAGGACTGAGAACTGTCTCATTTGTATGACTCAGATACAACCTTAAATACAAACCACTGAGAAAGATTTTCATTTACTTTTCTCATTATCTAGTCGGGTGTGCATGAGACAACTTGTTCTCACCATTTCAACAATGGTGCAAAATCAAACACGAAGAGGTGCACAACTGTTGTACAGGATGACTCACCTTTCAATAATAAAAACACAAAATTCTGCAAATACTCAACAAAGTCAGGCAGCATCTGTGGCGAGAGAAACAGAGTTAATGTTTCAGGTCACCAATGCTGCCTTATTTGCTGGGTAATTTCAGCATTTTCTGATTTATTTCAGACTTCCAAGCATCCAGTTTTTTTGTTTGTTTTCGGTTCACCTTTCTTGGCTCTTTCTCTGCGTAGGGAAAATTAATTTCTGCGCAATGCTCCCCCCCAGATCAGTGAAAATAATTCAGTATGTGCGGGTGAAATCTCCAGTTCCATTCTGGCATGGAGTATTGATCCAAGGTGGTGCCACATGGCATCACCCTCAACTACACTGTTATCTATACCGAGCACGCCTACACCATTTAGAATTGAGTTGATTGTTTAGGTTTTATTCACTAAATAGCAGTGCAGCTTGGGTCACTGTCTGTGTGGAGTCTGCATGTTCTCCCCGTGTCTGCGTGAGTTTCCTCCGAGTGCTCCGGTTTCTTCCCACAGTCTGAAAGACGTGCTGGTTAGGTGCACTGGCCATGTTAAATTCTCCCTCAGTGTAACCCAAACAGGAGCCAGAGTGTGGCGACTAGGGGATTTTCACAGTAACTAACACAATAAAGTGTTAATGTAAGCCTTTTTGTGACACTAATAAATAAACTTCAGCTGTGTCAGTAAAGAACGTTATTCTGCCTCACCATGTCATGAATCCACTCACCCAGATTTTTGAAGAATGCAGTCAGCCGATGTGCAGCGTCTGTAACTTGGAGTTGATACCTTGCAGCTAATGATGCCCTGGATTGTGGTGAAACTGAAACCACCACCAGCTTCTGATTCGTGGAACCCGATACCTAATCAATTAAACAGCAATGCTCAGGGAGTATACTGGTGCTACACTGTGCTCTACTCAAACAGTGACCACTATCAAATGGGTTCAAAGAAACAATGTTATTGATTATTTGCATTTTCTCCTTTGGTTGAACGGCTAAACAAAGAGTTGTTTAGAAGCTCAGAGGGCAAGACAACTGGCCTCAGATACCCCAAAGCGAAAACAAAAGGGAAGCACCAGATTCTTTACTCATGCTTGCTGTCCAGTGATCAGTATAGAATGTTGAAAGGTGTGAAGGGTCAGGTCAGAATGGGGCAGGTTCAGCTGTGACTCCTCATGCAGGAACAGTTCAACTCTCAAGAAATGAAAGAATTGATAGTGGAAGCTGCTAGCACCTGAGGAACCACATTCCAGCAAGAACTGCCACCATGGGGGAGGGAGGTGACAGCAAAGGTAATAACAACAATACAAACATAAATCACGCATCTAATTTGCACAGTCAATACAGAGTGTGGAAAATAGCAGAGTCACACTGATAAGAATCAAACGTTTGAGTGCTAATGTCTATTTCTTCTGCCAGATTTAGCAATGCGTCACAATTTCATATGCAGAAGCTAAGACTTTCTCTGCTATGCTAATAGTAACATTTTATTTTGTGTCTGCTGTGGCTCAGTAGAACTCTTTTCTCTGAATCACAAGGTTGTGCGTTTCAATCCTACTCAGAACTTGCATTCCAGTGCAACACTGAGGGAGTGTTACTGACTACAGAAGGATCAAGTACTGAGGGAGTGCCACACTGTGGGAGGTGCTAGGTCTTTTGGCTGAGACTTTAAACCAGGGCCCATTCCGCCAGCTCAGGTGGATATAACAGATCCCATGACACTACGGCAAAGAGGAGCAGGGGAGTTATCCCAGGTGCCCTAGCCAAATCAACATCACAAAAAAACAGATAGTCATTATTATTTTATTGTTTGTGGGAGTTTGTGTGCAAACTGGCTGCTGCATCTCCTACATTCATGCACGTCAGAGATGCCCAGTGGTTGTGAAAAGTGCTTTATAAATGCAATGTTTTTTGTGCTGGCTCTAGATATAGAATCAAAGAGCTAGCCAGCAATGTTTTCCCCATCACCATGAACAACAAAGATTCTAGCTAAGTTAACATTCCAGCGCCTACAGATTCCTTCACCGCACTGGGAAAAAGTCCTCTTGGGACTGTGCAAAGTCAGAAACTTCATGTCAAATGCTACCACTTCAAAACAGTGACAATACTTGCACTGCAATTAAATTTCAAATCCAATGGATGATTACAGCACAGCAGGAGGCAATTTGGCCTGTCGTGTCTGTGCTGGTTCACTGCAAGAGAAACTCAGCAGGTCCCTTTCCACATAGCCCTGCAAATATTTCCTCCTCAAGTTCTTGTCCGATTCTTTTTTCAAAGCCACCACAGGCAGGGAGTTCCAGGTCCAAACATGAAAACCTTCTTCCTCACATCATCGTTGCTTCTTTTGCCATTCACCTCAACTCAGTGTCCTCTGGTTCTCAACCTTTCCACAGGTTCATTATAACTTTCTTGTTTTTGTATTCCATGCTTCTACATATAAAGCCCAGGATCCTGTCTGCTGTTTGAATCACTTTCTCAACCTATCCTACCAGCTTCAGTGATTTGTGCACACCTATCCTGAGGTGCCCTCTCTTAGAATTGTCTTCTTTATTTTAAACTGCCTTTTCTTGTCTTTCTGACCAAAATGTATCATTTCACACTTCTCTGTATTAAATTTATCTGCTGCATGCCCCACCCATTCTACCAGCTTATGTCCTCCAGAAGTCCACCACTATCCTTCTCACAATACTTCCAGGTTTTGTGTCATCTGCACATTTTGAAATTGTGCACTGAACACCCAAGTCTAGGTCATTAACGTAGATCAAGAAAAACAATGATCTTATTGGCGACCCCTCGGGGGTCCACTGTACACATTCCGCAAGTCCAAAAAAACTATACTTCACCACTAACTGCTCTCTGCTTTCTGTCACTGAGTCAAACCCATATGAATGCTGCCACTGCCCTTTTAGTCCATGGGTTTGAATGATTTTGGAAAGCCATTAAGTGGGACATTCTCAAAACACTTTTTAAAAATTCCATGTACCACATCTATCACAGTACCCTAATCAGCCCTCTTGGTTACCTCATCAAATTAAACCAGTCAATTAAACAACAATTTGCCCTTAAAAATCCGATTCTGGTGGTTACAAATACAGCTAGCCTTTCTAATTAAAAAAACATTCTTGGGATGTGGGTGTCACTGGCTCAGCCAACATTTGTCTATCCATAATTGCCCTCGAGAAGGTCGTGACGAGTTGTCGTCTTGAACCTCTGCAGTCCATGTGGTGTAGGTATACCCACAGTGCTGTTAGGGAGAGAGTTCCAGGATTTTGACCCAGCGACTGTGAAGCAACAGTGACATATTTCCAAGTTAGTATGGTGAGTGACTTGGAGGGGAATTTCCCGGTGGTGGTGTTCCTACGTATCTGCTGCCCTTGTATTTCTAGATGGCAGTGGTTGTGGGTTTGGAAGGTGCTCGATTGGTTCCTGCAATGTATCCTGTAGATGGTATGCACTGCTGCTACTGTGCATCGGTGGCAGGGGGAATGAATGTTTAAGATGGTAGTTGGGATGCCAATCAAGCAGGCTGTTTTGACCTGGATGGTGTCAAGCTTCTTGAGTGTTGTTGGAGTGGCACTCATCCAGGCAAGTGGAGAGTATTCCATCACACTCCTGACTTGTGCCTTGCAGATTGTAGACAGAGTTTGGGGAGTCAAGTGGTGAGTTACTTGCTGCAGGATTCCTAGCTTCTGACCTGCTCTTGTAGCCACGATATTTACATGGATAGTATAGTTCAGTTTCAGGTAAATGGTAACTCCCAGGATGTTGGTAGAGAGGGATTCAGTGATGGCAATGCCACTGAATATCAATGGTGATGGTTAGATTCTCTCTTATTGGAGTGGCACAAATATTATTTGCCTCTCGTCAGCCTAAGCCCGAATGTCGTCTAGGTCTTGCTGCATTTGGATAGGGACTGCTTCAGTAACTGAGGAGTTGTGAATGGTGCTGAACATTGTACAGTTATCAATGAACCTCCTCTTTATCAATAACTAATATCTCATCTTTAATAATTTTTAGCCCATCCAGTATTGTAGCTACCTCCTCTTTCACTATGAGCTTGGTAGAATCTTTACCCTCAGCAAAGTACTCATTTGGTAGCTCAGCCAGTTTCTTTTGGCCCTAACCCTCCTTTCACCACCCTTATACTGTTTATATGCCTAAAGACTTTTGGGTTCCCTTTTGGTATAAATTGGAACAGCTTTGAAAAGAAACTCATTGTGAAGGCTCACAGCTGGACAATATATTGGGCACAGTACCAGAGACATCTTGGCTCATAGAATCATAACTGAGCAAGAGTGGGAGGAGATTGGCAGCAAAAGGGAGAATAATGTCGAATAAACTAGTCTTTGCCATTAGTGCGAAACAAGCTCATAGCAATTTAGCAGTCTGATTTATATCATGCTCAAGTTTCATTTAATTGACTTCAATGTGAACAGTGTAAAACGGACTTCCAGTTCAATAAGAGTCTGTTTTGCGCTACTGGTCGAAACCAATTTACAAGAAATTGCATTTAATAGAGTAACACACTTCAAAGTGCTTCACAGGAGTGCTAGAGGAGGAGTACTAGAGGACAACACTTAACACTGAGCCACAAAATAGGACAAGAATTAAATTTTAAGAGTGTCTTAAAGGAGGAGAGGAAAAGAAGTTTAACCCGTGAATCCCAGAGCTTAGGAGCTTGGCAGCTGAAAACACAGCTTCCAAAGGCAGAGCAATTAAAAATCTGGGATCACAAGAGGCCAGAATTGGAAGCGTGCAGAAATTTTGGATGTTTGTACGTTGGGGAGATGAGAGAGATAGGATGGAGCAAGACCTTGGAGGGACTTGAAAACAAGGATGAGAGTTCAAAAACCGAGGCACCGCTGGACTTGGGGCCAATGCAGGTCAGCAAGCACAAGCATGATGGGTGAATGGGGCTTGGTGCATGTTGGATATGGGCGTTAGTTTTGAATGAGTTCAATTTTATGGAGGGAGGAAGGTGGAAGGTCATCCAGCAGAGTATTCGAATAACTGACATTAGCGGTTACCAAGTCATAGATGAGGATTTCAGTAACAATTGAGCTGAGGTGAAGGCAGAGACAGATAATTTTACAGGTGTGAAAGTCAGTGTTCTGATACTTGACAACTGAGTTGCGACGCAAAGATATTTTGTCCAGGTTCTCCTCAACATATGCCCCTCAGAAACCCAAGAGAAAGTGTACAGGTTTGTGTGAAAGACTGCAATGAGTGTGTGTTGAACAAAGCACAAGATTCACTAAGCTTTATATCACCATGAGCTTTGGAAAAGTCTTTGGGACGGAATCAAAAATAATTGTTTTCACATCTTTTAAACTCTTTCCAAAACAAAAATAATTTAGTAGTTGAGTGCAATCCTCAATTCGTCAACACAAATCACTGAGTATGGAAGAAACTGGAAGCTGTACCCTCTGCCTTCATGAAACACATTCATTTAAACATTACCACACACAGGCATCAGCAGAAATTGTAATATCGGAGAGCTTAGATCAGGCACAACATTGGAACATAGGAAGAAATTATCACTAAACATAATGCGCCATCCAGATCTTACTGCACGATTCCATCTGATCTCAACTGATAAAAATCCTACAGCACATTCATACCCCGCTCCTCCCTGTTAAATCAGGAAATAAGTCTATGTACTGTACCTCAAGATGGTTTAGTTTAATGACGAAGCCTGGAAAATTACCATTCCAATTATACTTAGTCTGTGGCTTTCTCAATTTATAAGATTCTCTGCTTCTCTTATCCTAGCCTTGCACAAACTATCCTCTGTACGTCCAGATTTCCAAATTCCCTTTATATTAATTCAAAACTTGGTGTATTGCCCGTCCCTCAGCTTTGCAAAACAAAAGACATTAAGCTCCCTTTGCGTGACCTCATAAATTAGTCATTAAAATGGTGTATTGTCAAATACAAAAATCTGGCGCTGAAATATTATGCAAGCCTGCCACAAGAAAGTAGTTATCTTACTTTGTTTTGGTTCAGAACTTTGTACAATTCTTCGTGGCTTTGTTGGGTGATTAATACACTTTCTGCTGATGTGATGCAGCCACTGCAGGCCAAGCAGTCATTCAAGGTTATTTTCGCTTTTTCAAGTTTCTTGATGCCTCCATCCTGAAAATGAAAACACAGCGAGGTAACAGAACAAACAAACATGCAAAGACCGCAATGAAAAAATACACTTTCTTCCCATCTTGTATTCCATTTAATAAGGGGTAATTATATCCTGAATCAGGGCACTAGTGCAGATGCTCTACAGGTCCATTTGTTTTAAATAAAGAAAACCCATCTCAGCTTTAATAAAAATATTATTGCTTATATTTATTGTTCAGAACTTGTTTCAGGTGCTATTGTTCTTCCGACATTAACCTGGTTTTTAACTACAGTTGTTACACAAAAACAGCAAAGAATTCTAACGTTTTCAGTGCACAGAGATCAACTCCACACAAGTATGGCTAAACAAAGAAAGTTGTAGGTTTACCTGGCTCAGCTGAGTGTAACTACCATCATTCTCAATTCTGATTATGCCAGAGTTTTTCCCTGGCTTCTTTTCCACTTTCACTGGCTTCACACATTCCTGTAAAAATAAAGTGCATTTTAACTTGGAATTTGATTGCAAGTGGGACTGGCTCTGCCCTCGGACTCGTTCGAAAACGTGTTGATGTTCTGTTTAGCAGCAACGGGAGCACCCAATGACAGCAAAAATGCCCCCTGCAGGGAGTGCACCTTGGCCAAAGCTACAAGCAGCCTCACGAGCAATTTCTTTTAACACTGGTGGCAAAGTTTGGTGTGAATTAATCACTGAGGAAAGTTGGGTACGAAAGTCAACATTAACTGATTTGAAAACTGAGCAGAAAGACATGCAAGCCCTACAAACTCAGGAATCAATAACCCCACAATATTGAAAGGATTGAGAGAGTGCTGGCAGCATTTATTGTGGAGCCCAATATATCTAACCCATCCCACCAGACACACAGAAAAAATATCTTTTAACAGACTCACATATCTTAGGGCTGTGTGCTCATTATGATAAAGGAATCAGCACATACAAAGAAAGCACATGCAATAGAAACTTGAATATGGGGTTTACAGCATCTCATTTTCTGTATTTTAAAAGGCAGTTTACAAATTTCCAGTGTGAAACACTCTCCCTTCATTTCTGAAACAGCAGTGAAGCTCCTTCACAAGGAGTGAATGGTCCCACTAACCCATAAGAAAACACTATCACAAGGCATTCTTTCCAAGTCAATCCCCAACTAATGAGTTTTCATACAGAAAGAAAAATAGTAATTCAGAATACAATTAGTCAAAATACTGTCCCATCACTTTCACTTTATATCTACATGTACGACATTAACAGACCGACATCACTTCAAAGAATGCAAGTCACATTCAAGATAGCTGAAAACTAGACTTCTCTTCATTATGTAATACTACATTATGACTTCTATTATCAAAACCATTCCTTCATGAGGTACACAGTGACTCATTCTCACCCTGCCGAGGCAGTTGGCACACTTCTCCAACTTCATGACAAAATAAGTACTTTGGAAAGACACTTCTGTGAAGTAGGTGAACTTAATAGCACAGCGCTTGCACCCCACCCTCTGTCAGCTACTCTGAGTCTTTTTTCTGGTGTGACTATTTGTCCTGCAATTCAGTTTTGAAGACGTGTTCGGCTGGAGTATGGCACTAATCAGTTCAGGGGTGTGGCTAGTAGAACTGTGTATAAACGCAGCAGGGAAGTGAGCCAGCTTCCCTTGCTTTGGATTTCAGCTCAAAACAAAACAAAAGCACAAATCCTTCTGTTAAACAAAGGTAAAATTATGAGCACTTATCAGTGGCATAAAGAGGCAAAGTAAGTTCTGGCAGGGGATGAGGGAAAACTAATATGAATTGAATGCTGAATTAATTTGTGTTTCTGGCAACAAGTGTATCAGTGAGAAATATCAAGCAAATATGGTTACAGGGGAGTGACTGCAAGGTAGAAATTTCATCCGAGTGTTCAGCAAGATAAAACTCAATTCTGCTGCTGACTATTTAACAATAAGAAGCCAGGAATATGGAAGGCAATGGAGTGTTTCAGGCAAGACAACATGGTGATAGAGGGCAGGGAATGGCTCAGGGAGCTGGGAATTTGTATGTGTGTCAGAGAGACAAATCGTACAAACACAGATCCTGACCTGAAACCTTCGGGTAGAAGTTTCACTGAAACAACTGCAAAATGTCAATTTCAGTACAAAAGACTGAAGAAATTTAGACATAAATATTTGATGCCCATTTTGTGCTATCACTGAATTTCCGCAATCTTTTGCGCTGATTTAGTGGAACACCTGATGCCACCCCCTAGCTCACTGACAGAGCTGTACCCTCATACAAAAGATCAGTGTGAGTTTCTTGCATTTATGCCAGTTCCCAACAGGCTCAAGTTAATGCCCCAAATTTTGTCGATATTTCTGGTATTCTGCACCAATTTTTTTAAGGGACATGGAGAGGTACACTATTCTCGAGATTTTCGACTACAATTTTATGACGAGTTACATTAAAGTTGAAAGCCTTCCTCCACATAGTCTTAAACATACCGTGCCTAATACTCTACTCATAAAAGGATGGTTTTGATCATTTTCACACACAAGACATTCACTTTCCTTGAGTAACCCAGCCTCTCCAAAATCAATTACTGCAGCAGGAAACTTCTGACACTTTTAAAAGATACCAGATCAAGAGTCTTTATATTATGTCTATGACAGGAGATTTCAATGCTTTGTGTGTTCGGTTGGCTGGACCGCAGGCTCATGATGCAGGGCAACGTTAACAGCGTGGGTTCAATTCCCGTATTGACTGAGGCTATTCGTGAAGTCCCCGCCTTTTCAACCTTGCCCCTCATCTGAGGTGTGGTGACCCTTAGGTTATTATATAGAATCCCTATAGTGCAGGAGGCCGCCATTCGACCTATTGTGTCTGCACGATCACAATTCCACCCAGGCCCTATTCCCGTAGCCCCACATATTTACCCTGTTAATCCCCTGACACTAGGGTCAATTTAGCATGGCCAATCAACCTAACCTGCACATCTTTGGAGTGTGGGAAGAAACTGGAGCACCCAGAGGAAACCCACGCAGACACGGGGAGAATGTGCAGACTCTGCACAGAGAGTGACCCAAGCTGGGAATTAAACCTGGGTCCCTGGCGCTGTTAAATCACCACCAATCAGTTCTCCCCCTCAAAAGGGGAGAACAACCTATGGTCATCTGGGTCTATGGCAACTTTACTTTTACAGTATATTCCTGGTGAGCTCTTGCATATTTTACTATATCATTAGGTGTTTCTTTTAAAGAGTGAATCATTTCACAGATTCTAGTTTTACCCTGTGTAACTCTTCCTTTCTGGATGAGGGAATTCTCAGTATTGCCCTCTGAAAAACCCCAGAGAGAGGAGTTCAGACCCACAGAGCTGCCATCTAATTGATTTTTCGATTTGATTTATTAGTGTCATATGTATTGAGATACAGTGAAAAGTATTGTTTCTTGCCCATTCTACAGACCAAGCATACCATTCAGAGAATACATAGGGGAGAAGGAAAGGAGAGGGTGCAGAATGTAGTGTTACAGTCATAGCTAGGGTGTAGAGAAAGATCAACTTAATGCGAAGTAGATCTGATGGCAGCAGGGAAGAAGCTGTTCTTGAGTTGGTTGGTACGTGTCCTCAGACTTTTGTATCTTTTTCCCGACAGAAGGTGGAAGAGAGAATGTCCAGGGTGCGTAGGGTCCTTGATTATGCTGGCTACTTTTCTGAAGCAGCGGGAAGTGTGGACAGAGTCCATGGATGGGAGGCTGCTTTGCATGATGCACTGGGCTACATTCATAGAACATTACAGCGCAGTACAGGCCCTTCGGCCCTCGATGTTGCGCCGACCAGTGAAACCAATCTAAAGCCCATCTAACCTACACTATTCCAATATCATCCATATGTTTATCCAATGACCATTTAAATGCCCTTAATGTTGGCGATTCCACTACTGCTGCAAGCAGGGCATTCCACGCCCTTACCACTCTCTGAGTGAAGAACCTACCTCTGACATCTGTCCTATACCTATCACCCCTCAATTTAAAGCTATGTCCCCTCGTGCTAACTATCATCATCCGAGGAAAAAGGCTCTCACAATCCACCCTATCTAATCCTCTGATCATCTTGTATGCCTCTATTAAGTCACCTCTTAACCTTCTTCTCTCTAACGAAAACAACCTCAAGTCCTTCAGCCTTTCCTCATAAGACCTTCCCACCTTACCAGGCAACATCCTAGTAAATTTCCTCTGCACCCTTTCCAATGCATTCACATCCTTCCTATAATGCGGTGACCAGAACTGTACTCAATACTCCAAGTGCGGCCGCACCAGAGTTTTGTACAGCTGTAACATGACCTCCTGGCTCCGAAACTCAATCCCTCTACCAATAAAAGCTAACACTCCGTACGCCTTCTTAACAACTCTTATCAACCTGGGTGCCAACTTTCAGGGATCTATGCACATGGACACCGAGATCTCTCTGTTCATCCACACTACCAAGTATCTTATCATTAGCCCAGTACTCTGTAATCCTGTTACTCCTTCCAAAGTGAATCACCTCACACTTTTCCGCATTGAACTCCATTTGCCACCTCTCAGCCCAGCACTGCAGCTTATCTATGTCCCTCTGTAACCTGCAACAACCTTCCTTCCACACTGTCCACAACTCCACCGACTTTAGTGTCATCCGCAAATTTACTAACCCATCCTTCTACGCCCTCATCCAGGTCATTTATAAAAATGACAAACAGCAGTGGCCCCAAAACAGATCCTTGTGGTACACCACGAGTAACTGAACTCCAGGATGAACATTTCCCATCAACCACCACCCTCTGTCTTTTTACAGCTAGCCAATTCCTGATCCAAACCGCTAAATCACCCTCAATCTCATGCCTCCGTATCTTCTGCAATAGCTTACCGTGGGGAACCTTATCAAACGCTTTACTGAAATCCATATACACCACATCAACTGCTTTATCCTCATCCACCTCTTCGGTCATCTTCTCAAAGAACTCAATAAGGTTTGTGAGGCACGACCTACCCTTCACAAAACCGTGTTGACTATCCCTAATCAAATTATTCCTTTCTAGATGATTATAAATCCTATCTCTTATAATCCTTTCCAAAACTTTGCCCACAACAGAAGTAAGGCTCACTGGTCTATAATTACCAGGGTTGTCTCTACTCCCCTTCTTGAACAAGGGGACAACATTTGCTATCCTCCTGTCTTCTGGCACTATTCCTGGAGACAATTACGACCTAAAGATCAAAGCCAAAGGCTCTGCAATCTCCTCCCTAGCCTCCCAGAGAGTGCTGGGATAAATCCCATCCGGCCCAGGGGACTTATCTATTTTCACACTTTCCAGAATTGCTAACACCTCCTCCTTATTAATTCACAACCCTTTGTAGTTTCTTGCGGTTTTAGTCAGAGTAGGAGCCATACAAAGCTGTGATACATTCGGAAAGGATGCTTTCCATAGTGTATCTGTAAAAACTGGTGAGAGTCGTAGCAGACATACCGAATTTCCTTAGCCTCCTGAGAAAGTAGAGGCATTGGTGGGCTTTCTTAACTGTAACATCGGCATGGAGGGACCAGGTTGTGGCTGATCTAGACACCAAGAAACTCGTAGCTCTCGACAATTTCCATAATTGAGACAAACATTTGGCATTATTGCAACAGAGCACCCTTCTACAGGGTGGGCAGGTATTGAGCTGGCCATTCAACCATCACAATCCAGCTACTGTAAAATACCCAACAACCTGTTCTCTCCCTCTAAACGCCACACCCCCCCTCAGCCTTAACCCTCTCACTCCCCTCACCCGCCCCACTCAACACCTCCTCACTCTCCCCCCCGCAAACCCCCCTCTCACTCTCCCCAACGTCCCCCAACTCCCCCTCTCACCCCCCCAACCCCCCTCTCACCCCCCCAACCCCCATCAACCCCCCTTGCACTCCCCAACGCCCCCCCCCACTCGCTCCCCCCAACGCCCCCCCCACTCGCTCCCCCCAAAGCCCCCCCACTCGCTCCCCCTAATGCCCCCCCCAACGTCCCCACCCACTCGCTCTCCCCAACGCCCCCCCACTCGCTCTCCCCAACGCCCCCCCACTCGCTCTCCCCAACGCCCCCCCCACTCGCTCTCCCCAACGCCCCCCCCAACTCGCTCTCCCCAATGCCCCCCCCACTCACTCTCCCCAACGCCCCCACCCCACTCGCTCTCCCCAACACCACCCCCCCCACTCACTCTCCCCAACACCCCCCCCACCACTCACACTCCCCAACACCCCTCCCCACCACTCACTCTCCCCAACACCCACCCCCCCCCCCACTCACTCGCCCCAATCATAGAATCATAGAAACCCTACAGTGCAGGAGGAGGCCATTCAGCCCATCGAGTCTGCACCGACCACAATCCCACCCAGGCCCTACCCGCTCTCCCCAACGCCCCCCCACTCGCTCTCCCCAACGCCTCCCCCAACACCCCCCCACTCGCTCTCCCCAACGACCCCCCCACTCGCTCTCCCCAACGCCCCCCCCCACTCGCTCTCCCCAACGCCCCCCCCCACTCGCTCTCCCCAACGCCTCCCCCCAACACCCCCCCCACTCGCTCTCCCCAACGACCCCCCCACTTGCTCTCCCCAACGCCGCCCCCACTCGCTCTCCCCAACGCCCCCCCCACTCGCTCTCCCCAACGCCCTCCCCACTCGCTCTCCCAACATCCCCCCCACTCGCTCTCCCCCAACATCCCCCCCCACTCGCTCTCCCCAACATCCCCCCCCACTCGCTCTCCCCAACATCCCCCCCCACTCGCTCTCCCCAACATCCCCCCCCACTCGCTCTCCCCAACACCCCCCCCCACTCGCTCTCCCCAACATCCCCCCCACTCGCTCTCCCCAACATCCCCCCCCACTCGCTCTCCCCAACATCCCCCCCCACTCGCTCCCCCTCGCTCTCCCCAACAACCCCCCACTCGCTCTCCCCAACGCTCCCCCCCTCGCTCCCCCCCTCGCTCTCCCCAACACCCACCCCCACTCGCTCTCCCCTACGCCCCCCCCACTCGCTCTCCCCTACGCCCCCCCCACTCGCTCTCCCCTACGCCCCCCCACTCGCTCTCCCCAACACCCACCCCCACTCGCTCTCCCCAACACCCCCCCCACTCGCTCTCCCCAACACCCCCCCCACTCGCTCTCCCCAACACCCACCCCCACTCGCTCTCCCCAACCCCCACCCCCACTCGCTCTCCCCAACGCCCCCCCCCACTCGCTCTCCCCTACGCCCCCCCCACTCGCTCTCCCCAACGCCCCCCCACTCGCTCTCCCCAACGCCCCCCCACTCGCTCTCCCCAACGCCCCCCCACTCGCTCTCCCCTACGCCCACCCCCACTCGCTCTCCCCTACGCCCCCCACTCGCTCTCCCCAACGCCCCCCCACTCGCTCTCCCCAACACCCACCCCCACTCGCTCTCCCAACACCCCCCCCACTCGCTCTCCCCAACACCCCCCCCCCACTCGCTCTCCCCAACACCCACCCCCCACTCGCTCTCCCCAACGCCCCCCCCACTCGCTCTCCCCAACACCCACCCCCACTCGCTCTCCCCAACGCCCCCCCACTCGCTCTCCCCAACGCCCCCCCCACTCGCTCTTCCCCCTACGCCCCCCCCCACTCG